>NW_016107366.1:6442200-6532599 GCF_001604975.1 Cebus imitator | reverse complement strand
ACCTAGAAATAGAAATTCCATTTGACCCAGCAATCCCATTACTGGGTATATATCCAAAGGATTATAAATCGTTCTATTATAAGGACACATGCACAGGAATGTTCATTGTAGCACTGTTTGCAATAGCAAAGACTTGGAACCAACCCAAATGCCCACTGATCATAGACTGGACAGGGAAAATGTGGCACATATACACCATGGAATATTATGCAGCCATCAAAAACGATGAGTTTGTGTCCTTTGTATGGACATGGATGAACCTGGAAACCATCATTCTCAGCAAACTGACACAAGAACCGAAAATCAAACACCAGATGTTCTCACTCATAGGCGGGTGATGAACAATGAGAACACATGGACACAGGGAGGGGAGCATCACACACCGGGGTCTGTTGGGGGAAACTAGGGGAGGGACAGTGGGAGGTGGGCAGTTGGGGGAAGGATAACATGGGGAGAAATGCCAGATATAGGTGATGGGGAGGAAGGCAGCGAACCACATTGCCATGTATGTACCTATGCAACAATCTTGCATGTTCTTTACATGTACCCCAAAACCTAAAATGCAATAAAATATATATATATTTTTAAATGTGCTGAGAGAAAAATAGGTTTAAAAGCTTATATTAGAAAATAATACGAGCTATAAATCAATTACCTAAGTATCTACTATAAGAACTTAGGGACAAAATCAAAATAAAGTCCAAAAAGGTAGAAGAATAATAAATATAACAAAGAGGAAAAATTAATGATATAGAAAATAAATCTAACAATAAAGAGAATCAGTCAAACCAAATGTTGGTTCCTTGAAAAAATGGATAAAATTAACAAACCCCTGGCAAGACTCATGAAGAGAAAAGAGAGACGGACAAATTTGGAGTATCAGGAATGAAAAAGAAGTCTTCACTACAGAACCCACAGAAATTAGAAAAAAAGAAGACATTATGAAAATGATATGCAAATAAATATGAAACTTAGATGAAACAAATATCTAGAGCATAACTTTCTGAAACAGACACCCAAAGAGATTTGAATGTGGACATTCTTATTTATATTAAATAAGATGAATCTGCTATCAAAAACCATCCCATAGAAAAAACTCTAGGCCCTGATGGCTTCACAGGTGAATTCTCTTAAACATTTAAAAAAGAAATAATGCTAATATTATACACTCTCTTTCTGAGTATAGAAAAAGAGATAATGTTTTCTAAATCACTTTGGTGAGGTCACCATAACCTTGATACTTTCTTACTCTGAAAGTTTATGAAACAACTGTAAGATATATAATAGCTGCCAGGCACAGTGGCTCACGCCTGTAATCCCAGCACATTGGGAGGCTGCGGCAGGTGGATCACGAGATCAAGAGATTGAGACCATCCTGGCCAACATGGTGAAACCCTGCCTCTACTAAAAATACAAAAATTAGCTGGGTGCTCACCTATAGTCCCAGCTACTCAAGAGGCTGAGGCAGAAGAATCACTTGAACCCAGGAGTCAGATGTTGCTATGAGCCAAGATCACACCATTACACTCCAGCCTGGCTCCAGAGTGAGACTCCAACTCAAAAAAAAAAAAGACATATAATAGTTAATAATTTATTGAGAACTCTACAATATGCCAGGAACCATTCAGTGCCACTCCAGGAAGTACCTCCCATCTTTTTTGTTACCCTCATTTTTAGAAAGTTTTTATTAATATTGATTAAAATATTTTTTGGTAGCTTCCATCCATCAGCCCTATTTCTACCCTAAATGTGTGATGTGTAAATTTGGGTACCTTTTAATGTAGCTTAAAAAAACAAGGTTTCCACCCTTTGTGGGAAAGGAGAGGCAAGTAATATGCAAAAGAGTCCACAGACATACTTACTCCATCTTCTACCTTTACACCATCATCAGCTCTTCACTTCAAGGGTGTCAGCTTAGGATAAGGAAAAGATTCACGGTGTGCGTTTTACACATTACTTGAGAAAGATGCAGTCTCAGGATCCAGGTCAACCCACAAGCCAATGACATGTGTTAAAAAAATATTTGAAGGGAAAAGAGGGAACTCATCAACTTGCTTGATACTAGAGCTACTTAACTCTCACATGGTCATCTCTTCTCTGATCCCTGCAGTTGCCTTCAAGCTTTCCCAGCTCTGCTCATCCTACACATTGCCTGCCTTAGAAGGAGTCTGTAAAACACAGATCTAAATATGTCTTACCATTGCTGTAAAAGGTCTATATTCCATGGTGTTGTTCCAACCCAAGCCTGCCTACACCTAGACAGGGGTACAGACACCCTCTAAAAGAGATGGACCTCCTGGCCAGCTTTCCCAACCCCTCCTGGTGGCTATGGCCAAAGGCAGCTCTGGGGCCTGCTTTCCTGCCTGACCCTTTGAATGGTGGGCTCCTCATGCTAGAGCCCTAAGCCTGGCCATGCTGTCATATCCTGCATGCACTCTGTGACCTTCTTCCACTACAACCCACGTCTGGGGACTGTGCCTCACCCAGTCCTAACTCCTGAAAACTCAGACTCAAGCTGTGGATGCTCCACTCACTCAGGAGAAGAATTTGGATAAGAATAGCATGTTAGGCTCATCATAATCTGGCACAAATCAGCCTCCTGCTGCAGCCCTCGAAAAACCTGTACTTCAGCCACTGGAGAATGCTTGCCACTCCCTCAGCAGGTCATATTCTCTAACATATGATCTTCCTTCTGCCTGAAATGCCTCATCTTCTCCTCTCAACAAACAACCTCTTCTCATCACCTTGTCTGCCTGTGAAACTCCTACTCATCCATCAAGGCCTAGATTAGACTGTGTCTTCTCTCTCCTTGAGTTCCATCAGGATTAAATTTTGGTGGTTGTGCTTCTTTTCACACCAATCCCACTTTACTCTGAGGGGATGTATGTCTGCCTCTGTCCACAGATCAAGAGCTCCAGGAAGATGGGAACGTTCCCCTGTTTAGAGTGCTATCCCTAAAGACTAGCTTCAATAAATATTTTTGGAATAAACCAAAGCAGGAATTGTGCCATCACTGAATGAATAAATGTGGTGGGCATTAACAAATTGTCCTTTAACAAATGAATTAATGATGATACTGTTTTTAGAGGTAGCCTTCATTTGTTACACACTTGAACATCAATACTCACTATCTCTGCCATTGTCAACATGAGACTGTATAGTAATTGACTGGTTCATTCATTCATTTACTGAACCCCTAATATCGCAACACAATGGACGAGATGCTGGGGATATGGAAGTAAATAAAACAGACCCTGCCTTCATAGAGCTCAGATTTTCCTAGGTCTGATTATAAAACAATGGAGAAGTGCATTAATAGACATATGTTTATGTTTCATTCATTTCAAAGAAACATAGTATTCTTTTAAAACAATGTACAGTTAATATTCTTCTAATAAATGTTATTCAGTGGCTGGTAACACTATAGAAATTTGAAAATGGTTCAGTCACTGGCCATTTCATTCTCTGGGTGATTTTAGTTAACACCAAGAGCATCAAGCAAGATTTTGCATAATTCTTATTTGAAGCTAAAAATGTGAATGAATTTTCACCTGAAAGAAATGAAGAATCTTTTTCCCAAAGCAGAGATAATTATTAGCAATTTCTGGAGGTGAACTAGCAAAGGATTCATTCTTACGTCCTTCTCATCTGTCTGATGGAGACGGAAGGTTTATATAGGCTTCACTAGTCCCCATGGCAACAGCCCTTCTCCTGGGTTACCATAGGAATTGTGAAGGCCTTTATAAACCTCCATTAACAGAGCCTAGGCCGGCAGCAGTCAGAAATGTCTGCTGGAGAAGACGCTGCAAAGTGTCAGTGAGGGCGTTTGAGAATTAATTTTACCCTAGAGTAGCTGTGCAGGTCTGTTTAGCATTAACCTCTACAGTTTTGAACATTCAATAACACTGGAATCAGTCTGATGCCTTCAACAATTCACATGAAGGGCTTTGCAAAATCTAGCCACAAACAGATGTGGCCAGATTTCAAGAAATTTTGAGAAACTAGGAGGAATCTATTCTGACAAAGCCTGACATAGGATAGAGGTAAATTCATGTTATTTTTTCAGGACAGTAGATTGAAGCCACATTAATAATTAATACAGTGATGGATGGTGTTTATAGTTGTTTCCATGGTACAAAAGTGTCCCGCCAAAATTCATATGTTGAAACTTAATCATCAATGTGACAATATTAAGAGCTGGACCCTTTAGGAGGTGATTAGGTCATGAGGACAGAGCCCTTGTAAATAGGATTAGTGACCTTAAAAATGATGTGAGGGAGCTGTTCACCCATTCTGTCTCTTCCACCATGTAAGGACATAGCCTTTCCCATTTCCACCACGTGAGGGCATGACAAGAGTCACCATCTGTGAAGCAGAGAGCAAGCCTTCACCAGATACTGAATTGACTGGTGCCTCAGTCTTGGACTTCCCAGCCTCCAGAACTGTGAGAAATAAATTTCTATTATTTATAAATTACTCAGTCTAAAGTATTTTGTTATGGCAGCACAACAGGACCAAGACAGTTGCACAACAATATGAATGTATTTAATAGCACTGAATGTACAACTAAAATTAGTTAAGACAGTACATTCTGTGTTATGTTTTCTTACCACTATTTAAAACACTTTTAAACTAATGTAGTTATAATTATGATACTACTATTATTGAGAGTCAGCTGTATCCCACACACTGGGCTAGGCACTTTAGATGTTCTATGTCATATAACTCCACAAGTCTATGAGTAATTATTTCTACCTTGAAGGTTATTACCATCTCTACACTGAAGATGAGGAAACTGAGGCTTAAATAAATAAAGTAACTTGCTCAAGGGTGTGCCATTGGTAAGTGGCAGAGATAGCAGTCAAGCAAGTCCCGGAATCTTGACCCTTAACCTACAAATTCAGCATTAATGTCACCTTGTGTAACATAAGATTGATACATTAAAGACACATTCTGTTGACTTGATACAGGAAGTCCCCAGTTGAATTCTGCTTAAATGTTTGCTGTTTTCTTTTTTTAAGAACTAAGGTGTTATCTCTTAGAGTCCAATTGCGGGAGGACATTCATTTTTGCTCTAACCTTTGAAATATTTTTTACATTATGTATCTTCGGAAAGCATAAAGACATTTCCATCAAAAAAAGTTGGGCTGTTTACAGATTAATTCCTTCTGACTTTCATTTACCAATCTATATCCACAACCAATCACTAAAATTTATAGGAGAGTTTTATATAGAGATAATTGTTTAGAAAAATAAGCTTAAGAATCACAGATAATTTTTAGGTACTGGGAAGACCTTTTTCATCAGGGCAAAGAAAATGATCATTCCAGAAAATGTAAAATGCATGTGGTAATAATTTCCTCTTTGATTTTGGGTGAAGCTGTATGAAAGAAATAAAAAATGAGAACTTTAGGGAGAAGAAATTCTTAAAACCTAGGGAATTTCTTTAGTAGCAGGAAGGAAGGCAACAATTGGAGTTGGTTCTTTAGAAATAAGTCTTTGGGGCATGTTATCAGAAAATAGACATGTCTTCCTTCCAGGTTTCTTCCATATGCCAGTCACAGCTGTGAAGGACACTAACTGGGTTCCTTCCACCAAGAGCCAGAAATCTGGGTTCCAGCTTCTGAAGCTTTCAATGCTAAAGTAGGCAAATGAAAGAAGGAATTAATCTTTTTCTCTTTGAAGGCAAATGGAAAAGAGGATACTAATTAGTAAGCAATGAAAAATATACCAAATTGCATCTACTTTTTATTATTTTGCTTCTGAAGCAGATTTTTCTAAATATCTGCTGGTGTTTCTGTTTAGGTACTCTGATAATTTTTTTTTTTTAAGTAAAACTGAGGGGACTTGAGGAGTTGTTTAATGCATGTAGAGTTTCTGTTTTGCGAGAGGATGAAGTTCTAGAACTCTGTTGTCCAACAATGTGAATATACCTTATGCTACATAATGTAGCTATTGAACTGTACATTTTAAAATGGTAATGATGGGAAATTTTATATTATGTTCTTTTTGCCACAATTTTTCAAGTGGAATTGATGACATCCTAGGCTCAAATACTACCTAGGAGAGGTCCTAAGTGAAGCCCCAAATTGTGTATTTATGTCACTATACTTTGTCTTGTCCTCCCAGCCTAGCCCTTTATCTCTAGCTAGTTCATCCCATACTCCAGTAGGAGAGATCCAGGAAGAGTTTCAGACACTTTTGTCCCCACCAGGGACAAAACTGAGGACTCTCTTGCCTTGCTCTCATGTTGACCTCACTCCCAATCTGCTTCTGTATTCATTCACTCCCTCTTGCTTTGGACTCTGCCATCATTATGGCCATGACTTTTTTGATCTTGACTTTTAACTCTCCTTTTGGGGTCCCATGTTGAATTTGCCCTCAGGTTACATCTACTTCTGACCATGCTGACCTTCCTCTGGGCCCAAGTCTCTGAATTTTACACCAACATGAGGGCCCATGTTTGCTCACTTCAAAAGCAGAATACCTTGGATGTGAAGTTGAAAGGCATTATCAGCTCACCGGACAAAAGAATTATAAAACAACAAGTTAAATGTTCTCAAGAATAAGTGTGACACCCTGCTCCTTGATTTCCTAAATAAGTTGTTTCAATCTGGAATTCAAGAAGCTGTGTCTTGACAGAAACTAATGTAATATAGACTTTAGGCTATTGTAGACTGATGTTGACAAGTCTAATATTAATTAATAGTTTAACAAGGCCTCTAAGATGATTAATATGATGTTTAGCTACATCAGAAAGTCAGTAAATTTTTTCTGTAAAGAGCCAAATAGTAAATATTTTTGACTTTACAGACCATACAATCTCTGTCACAATACTCAATTCTGCCATTGTCTATTGAAAGCAGCCAGAGACAATGTATAAAATAATGGGTATGGCTGCACTCCAATAAAACTTTAGTTACACAAACTGGCAGCAAGCAAATTTGGCTCATGGGCTATAGTGTACCAAATCCTGGCTACATCAATCAAAATACAGAAAAATGAAAGGGATTATTATTCTCATTACACCCTGTAGACAACAAGCCACAAGCCAATTCTCGAGTTCATTTCTGGGCTCCAAAACTTTAATTGGCCAGAGACAAGAATAGAGACCTCCCTATTGGTCATTAATACATTAACCTGGAACACAGTTTTTCAGTCAGCTAAGACTCTTCCTAGAACGACTGACACTAATTTGAGCTTCTCTATCCAGTCCCCATGGACAACATGGCCATCCCTGTAGGAACCTTGCTGGAATCAGTCTACCCAAGTCTACTACAGCCCTCTGCTAATCAAAGGAGAGGAGGTGAGTATGTGGCATGTTGGTCCTTAGTGAATCCATGCAGTTCCTAAGGACCAGTTCCTTTAAAATGCTTACCAGGTGATCTTTTAGTAGACTGTCCTAGCTTCTTAGCTATAAGATGGCAAATCCACAGGCAGAAGGCACAAACTGGTAGCCTGTTGGCCCTATCTTTCTATGGACCTGTTTAATTCAGCCTGCACAATATATATTTTTAAATTTAAATAATTATCCACATTTGAAAATAATAAAATTTAACATTAAAAAGTTGAAGTTCTAGCAATTCTGGATATTGCTACAGCCAGCTGGAGCTCAGTGATAGCTACCTTCTTCTGAGGGAGCTTAGCCTTTCAAGCTCTTAGGGCCTCCACTAGCTTTACTTGACTCTTTTTAAGTTGTTATCTGGCCTCCATAAACATTTAAATTTACTATCTACACAACCTACCTTCTTCCCTTTTAGAAAATCATGACTATGCTTAGCTGAGTCCAGTCTTCTGACACATGTTCAATTTCACACCTCTTCCAAGATAACCAAAAGTGGTATAGAATCTCATTTGCAAGGTCTTACAGTTCCTGGGATAGAACATTTCTAGCCCAGGAGGCATGAAACTTTGTGCTTACTCACAGTCTCTCCACCAGTTTGGGCTTCCATGATCTTTTCTATGCTCTTGATTGTTCTACCCTCTTCATTCATAAGGTCATTCTCTTTGGCAGGGTGAATGGAAGGCCAAGAGTTTTTGAATGGCTTTGAAAGCATTTACCAAAGGCATTTACTTTTGCATTTTTTATGCTTCCGTTTGTTCCAAACAAAAAAATGTATGTCTTTTGATGATGTCTTGAGCATTGTCCAGGAGTCACAGTTTATCCTGAGCTTTTGCTTTCCTAATGTCACTTGTACACATATTTATCATTCTTTATATTCATTATTTAACTTATGGCCATGTTCTTTTTTTATTTTTATTTTTATTTTTTTGAGATGGAGTCTTGCACTACTGACCTGGCTGGAATGCAGTGATGCGATCTTGGCTCACTGCAACCTCCACCTCAAGTGGTCAAGCGATTCTCCTCCCTCAGCCTCCTAAATAGTTGGGATTACAGGCACCCACCACCATGCCCAGCTAATTTTTTGTATTTTTGATAGAGACAGGGTTTCACCATGTTGGCCAGGCTGGTCTCGAATTCCTGATGTCATGATTCGCCTGCCTCAGCCTCCCAAACTGCTGGGATTACAGGCATGAGTATGACCATGTTCTTTTAAGATCTGAGCTCACATAGAGCTCCCTGTGAAGCCATAGGATTTTGTCTATTTAGATATTCCTCTGTTTCTTCTACATGAGGCTTGTAGGCAATTTCATAAACAAAATGTCCAACTCCGGGACCTTCCCAATCCTTCTGAGAAGGTCTACCACTTTAGAATTTTGAACTATCTGTATCTTTTCTCTGATTTTTTTTTTTCTTTTCCTCTGACTAACACAAGCTCTGTCTCTCAGAGTTTTTCTCCTCTCTGATCATAATTACGTGCAGGAAAGGTCTCATCACTTTATCTACCTGCTGATAGAAAAAACTGTAGGGCAAGTGAAGATCTATAAGAAGCTGGGTGAAATCTGACATCCTCTAGTTTCTAGCTTTACCCTTTTGAATTATATGGGAGTTGAGACACCTTCTGGGGAAAAAAAAACTCAGACGTATGTCACATGTCAGAGTAACTGGCAAAGTAGGGGTACCCAATCAAAAGTAAATTGCAAAAGGATTTATGGATCTCTTGGAGATAATTTACTCCAAAAGAAAAGGAGTTTCGCATGAGTCAGACTCAGCATCATGGAGAGTTGGTTCTGGGGGAAAAGGTTCTTTGCGGGGAAAGGTTGCAAGATAGATGGGGAGCTTTTATTTGAACCCACTCTGACTGTCTCCCCAACCCCTCTCCTCATTCAGGCAGACATGTGTGCCCTGGAGGGAAGAAAGTAGAGGATCAACTAAAAGAGCTTTCCCACTAAATGGCTGTGGTCTCCTCTAAGAAACTGAAACATGGAAGAAGGAAGGACCAGCCAGCCAGAACAGCAGTGGGTATCAAGGGATGGTATAAAAGCAAGCTGAGGACTGTCAAGATTCAAGCAGCTATGTACCTTGCTTCCTTTCCAGACCTGAAATCTGAGTCAGGAGTCCGTTTCTTCCATCTGGCCAGAGGATCTGCAGGATACTTTCATGTATGTCAATAATAACTTATTTTCTTTTATAATTTTGTCTTTCTCCAGATTTAACTCACAGCTCAGTGCATTTCCAGTCAAATATTTTTCTTGTGATAGGTATCACTACTCTACCTTCTCTTCTGAAAGCCTGCTCCCTTCTAACAAGGTGAATACCTCCACTGCCATATTTAGGCATAAGAATCCTCCCATCAAGTGTCTGAGATTCCTAAAGCTATATCTCCCTTTCTATATTAAAATATCAAAGTATTCTATTTTTCAGGTACTAGTAAGTCATTTGAACTCTTTGCCACATTCTCACCTTTTATTTCCTGAAATTTTCCTCCTCAGTCTTATTGCTTCTGTATAAGTAACAACCAGTTCTACAACTTAATCTGAATAGTCCCTGAGAGCACCATGATCTTCCAGTCCTTACATGATAATATTTACTAATAATGATGACAACACATACCACTTACTGGGTAGCAACTACATGCTGTTTACATATATTGTCTCTTATCTTTGCAAGGGATATTTTCACCTCCACATTATAGATGAAAAATTAAAACTCAGGAGATTAAATAACTTACTCAAATTTCCAAAGCTATTAAAACGGATGGGCTGATCTAACAATGAGAGTCCACATGACATCCTCGAAAGAGTCAACTGAAGAAAATTTAATGACGAGACCATCTTAAGGTGTAAGCAGAGATATAGGAAACTTACAAAGAATGGTAAAGCAATTTATGGTTAGAAATAGCAGAAGACTTTGACTATCCTTGGGCATTACGAGGCAAGAAGAGTCCGTGGTTACTGGAATCTGGAGACAGTCATAGGAGAGGGCCAGCTGTCAGGAACTATGGCCAAACTGCAGCCCAGCAGAGAAGGAGCTGGGAAAATAAATACCCTGACCTTATTTCCCACCCTCTGATTACTTTCCGTGCCTCCCATTGGCTAAACCCAACAGGAAGCAAAAGAGCAAAGTCTCCTAGCTTCTCAGCCTCTCAGTGCAAACAGCAAGGTGGAAAGGATGGAAAATACATCTGGGGTTCTTGGTCTTTCTAAAATGCCATGACACATTTACCTCAAGCTAAGAGCTCTTCATTTTGTAGATCTAACACCCTGATCTCCAACTCCAAATTCTATTCTCAGACATGTTTCTTAGATTGTCATTCAGTTCCTAGATAAATCTATTTCTTCCAAGCTATTTTTCCAAATAATGACCTGAAGAAGCAGAGAAGAAAGCCACACTGATGCACATAAGTTCTGCAGCGTCCTGATCAACACAGAAAAGTCCTTGGTGACAACATTTGCCCACACAAATAATTCATTAAGAGTGGAATAGCTTAGCAGACTCTGCCACAGCCCATATACATTTGCTTCAAGAAGTCAGTCCCCTTCTCCTGATGAGATGACTGGCCCAATCCACAATTCCTTTAAACCCTTTACACCTTGATTTTCTCTTTGATCTTTATTCTCCTACCCACACCCTATCTACCTCTATTTTAAGCAGCAATACCAAGAAACATTCATCAGTCTCTTTTATGTTCTTCTGAATCATGAAAATTTGTTAAGACCTTTGGTGACTACTGATTACTGGTTAACTGCATAACCAACATACCCCCAACTATGAAGGATATATTCCATGACTTTCTCAATATTTTTTTCTCAAAAATAGTCATTGTATGGATCAGTTCTCAAGACAATAATTGGGTCATTTTTTTAAAGCAGTTAGTTTTATTGCATTACAAAGTCATGTAAAATAAAACACAAATTATGTATGTAGAAAACCCTAAAAAATCCATAACAAAGTTTCTAGAACAAGTGAATTTAGCAAGGTCACAGGTTATAAGGTCAATATTTAATACCAATTATATTTTTATATACTAGCAATAAAAAATTAGAAAATAAAGTCAAAGAAATAATATGGACTTTAATAACATTTTTAAATGAAACACTTAACACAAATGCCCATCGATGATAGACTGGACAGGGAAAATGTGGCACATATACACCATGGAATACTATGCAGCCATAAATAACGATGAGTTCATGTCCTTTGTAAGGACATGGATGAATCCGGAAACTATCATTCTCAGCAAACTGACACAAGAACAGAAAATCAAACACCGCATGTTCTTACTCACAAGGCAGGTGTTGAACAATGAGAATACATGAACACAGGGAGGGAAGCATCGCACACTGGGGTCTGTCGGGGGGAAATAGGGGAGGGACAGCAGGGGGTGGAGAGTTGGGGAGGGAAATATGGGGAGAAATGCCAGATATAAGTGATGGGGAGGAAGGCAGCAAATCACACTGCCGTGCGTGTACCTATGCAACAATCTTACATGTTCTTCACATGTACCCCAAAACCTAAAATGCAATAAAATATATATATATGTTTGATACATATATACAAGATCAATACACTGAAAACTATAAAATATTGCTATGATAAATTCAGAACACTTAAATAAATTAACACATACACGTATGTTTGTGAACTGCAAGTCTCAGCATTAAGATATTAATTCTCTCCAAAATGATTTTAGATTCAGTGTCATATCTATAAAACCCCAGCAGTCTTTTTTTGTAGAAGTTGACACACTGACTCTGAAATGTATATGGAATTGTAAATGGCCTAGAATATCAAAAACAACGTTGAAAAAGAAGCACAAAGTTGGAGAACTTACCTTGCCTGACTGCAAGACTTACTGACCAACATGGCAAAACCCCGTCTCTACTAAAAATACAAAAATTAGCTGGGTGTGGTGGTGGGCACCTGTAATCCCAACTACTCAGGAGGCTGAGGCAGGAGAATTGCTTGAACCGAGGAGGCAGAGATTGCAGTGAACCGAGATTGTGCCATTGCACTCTAACCTAGGTGACAGAGCAAGACTCCGTCTCAAAAACAAAATCAACCAAACAAACAAAAAACTTATAGCAATCAAGACAATGCAGAACTGGTGTAGAATTGACAAATGGATCAATGCAATGTAGAGCTCACACATGAGTGGTCAACTAATTTTAAACAAAGGAGCCAGGATTATTCAATAAGGAAAAGACAGTCTTCAACCAATTAAGCATGAATGACTGGATATCTGTATGGGAAAAAAATGAACTTCAACCCTTAACTTACATTCTCCATAAAAATTAACTTGAAATAAATCATAGGACAAAATGTAAAAACAAAAACCATAACCTTCTAGAAGAAAATATAGGAGAAGATCGTTGAGACCTTGAAGATTTTTATTCAGGACACAAAAGGCATGGAACATAAAATAAAAACTGGTCAGTTGGACTTCTTCTAAGTAGCAGTAATGGTCCTGAAACTACTGCCTAGGGCCAGTTTAGGTCAGCTTGTCATGTAGATGAGTCACTTTTCCTCTGTTTATGTTTGTTCTTATGCTAACAAGCATGTAGAATTGTCCCTCAGTTGCAGCTTTTGAGTTACACCATAGTTTGAGGAAAGTGCTCCAGACAAACCTGTTCAAGTTCTCTGCACAGGGCTGTGTCTCAATCATCACAGCTAACAATAAAATGTGAATTTGTGGTTCTCTTACTTTTTTCTCTGTAATATGTAAAAAGAAGAGATTGAGCCAATTCAGAATGTATTCTTTTCTGGGTCTCAGGCTATAATAATATCCAGTACTGTCAACACCTTATGATGAACCTTGCACAGGCTTCATGCACTGGTTTCATGCTTTGCCTCATTCCATGGCTCTAAGAAGCAGGGTCCTCTAAGTATTAAATCAGAACCCTTAAACTTAGTTAATTGACCTTCTCCCTGAAGAAAGAAAACTCTTCCCAAGAAAAGGCTTCTACCCTAGTCTGCCCTACCACCCTTAGACTACAGTTTACCTGGATCAACGTGGATATTTTTCCCATTGTTGAACCTCAAGTCCCATCAAAGGACCCATCCCATTAAAGACATAGACATTGACAAAGATGTGTCTCTCCCCTGAAATGACTGAGATATTTTAACCATTTGAAATGAGCTTCCGTTGCCCAAATCCCTGCCTGTAGGGTCAGGACAATGAGATGGACCACAAAAACCTAAGAATAAAAGTAATTGAGGCTGAAACCCTTCAAAGGAAGAGCACATGTCAGTGGTGTCATACACAATGAATCTATTGACCCTACTTCTGGCCTCATCCTTTGGTAGCCCTTGATTTGTGGACTTGAGTCTTTATTCTTCTGCATGAACCCAGCAATTTCTGAATTTCTGAAATACCATGCTGAAACCTCCCCTTAGCACCGTAGGGTTCTAGTAATGCGTCTAGCCTCAGATATTAGGTTGGTGCAAAAGTAATCGTGGTTTTTGCCATTACTTTCAATGTAATTGTGGCAAAAACCGCAGTTACCTTTGCACCAACCTAATATATTTTTTTTGGATGTAGTCCCAGCTGACTTGCTTTATCTAAAAGAAATGAATTGCTATTATATTCTTTTTAAAAAGCACAGAACTGAGAAAGTTTTTGAGGTTTTTTCTGCAGCTCTGTCATAAATTCTTCAGTTCATTTCTTTTCTGGCTCCTAGAGACATAAGATGGCCCTTGACCACACAAAAATTGCCCTCTGGTTAGGGAGAAACTGGAGCAAGTCTCAATTTTTTGAGCTGAGACCTGTATACAGGGCTGGTGTGAGAATCAAATGGGGAAATGCAAACTGCATGCACAATGAATTCACGCATATTCTACACACAAGAAACAGTACATAAACGTGTCTTCCATGAGACACTGTATTCATGAGAATCCTCAGTCTGACAATAATCAAAGTGCGAAAAAAAAGCGAATTAGCAGAAACTTCACTTGAATTCTAGACTTATAAAAAAAACCATAATTACTTAAGCAGCGTACTATCTTGATCTCCTTTATTTACCATTAAGGGTAGCACCTGAGCAACTGTGTAAAATGTGTTCGTTTGCTCTGTTTCCACTTTAACAAAATGGCCCCTTCAACTCAACCTCTCAGCCACTCTTCTAGCCAAACAGAACACTCTATAAGTAATAGGCCTCAGAGATGGCATTGAAATGGGACCTCCACCTGTCCCTGGAGACTTCTTGGGCTCTACCATTAGCCATTCTGCAGAGAAAGGGTTTCAAAGTACCCTGTCTTCAGCATAAAATTTAAGTCTTGTAGCTGCTAAGTTGCAGATTTAACTCATGCTTCGTTTTTCACCCTCCTCTTCTTCATGCTCACCCCTGCCCATCCTCCCTTGTCTCATTTGTGTACATGTCAGCTTGCCTCACTGGATCCTAATTTCATTTGAAAACAAAAACTGTATGTCTCTTTCATCTTAAGGAGGTCTCTGGCATTGTCTAGTTCAATGTTTTACACACAATAAATACATTTTAAAGGAAATTGATCAACATACTAAAGCCTCTCTCAAAAAAGTAGATCCCTGAATGCTGGATATGATCAGAAAACAGCAGGACCCCCTTGTCTGGAGTTTGGATGGATGAGAAGGGTGAGCTGGTCAACAGAGGCTGGGCTGTAGAAGGCACCATTGCCAAAACTTGGAAAATTGCTAATGTGGGCCCAATCTTTTCCAGAGGCACCACTGGGAACCTGGGGATTAGAGACCATTTAAACTCCACCTTGGTGTCCATCAGGACAACAGAAAGGGAGTTTAAAGAACAGAAGTGTACAATACACATAAGGTGAATGTGACACTAGGTCTCAGCATGGTTTTCCCTGGGGAGGCTCAGCCTCTGCAGCCAGGGTGAGTTCTTTGATAAGGAGAATGAAGGGACAGACTGTTCAACACATTTGTACAAGAATCAGATTTGTTCATGTTTTCAGCCAGTTTGGGTGGGAAGTAGAACACAGGAACTCCAGGAAGACAGAGATAGAGGAGTTTGCATGGGCTCTTGCTTGAATTCAAACATCTTCCTAGCGGCAAACAAATGTGATTAGCTTGGGTAGCACAGCAGTGGGCTGGGAATTTCTAAAGAGTCACTTAATCGAAGAAATGCATTCCAGCCAGGTTTGCTATAAAGAGTGTTTCTGTGGGTGAATCCTACATGCCTGATTGCATTTTTAAAAAAATCAAGCAGAGTGTTCTGAAATAGGAACCAATAATTCAAAGAAGTATACGAAAATATTGATCACAGAGTGCTAGAGAGTTACTGTACCCAAATGCCTGTTGGACATGTCTATCTCTGTAGCCTCTGAAATACCCAGATTCAACATTAAATTACAGAGTCTCTCAAACTCATTTCCTTACCTATGCTTCCCATTGTTAAAGACATCATCCTCCCAGTCACAAAAGTGTGAAATACAGGTGCTATCTTTAACTCCCTCTTGCCAGTGTCTCAACAATATCCCTCTTCAACCCAGTCAACACTGCTACAGGTCAGACTTCATCAGGTCTTATGCACTAAAACACTAGCTTCCTATCTGTTTTTTTTCTATCTCCTGATATTTCCCTGAAAGCTCGCTTCATACACTGCTTCCAGATCAATCTTCAAAAACCACATCTGTAATTGTGTCATGCTCCCACTCAAAAACCTTTGAAGGCTCCCCATTGTCTAAACAAAACCTTAACATTGTAACCTAGATGTCAAGAGCTGCAAAATCTGGTTCCAACATATTTTTACAGTCTTCCTTTATTCCCCTGCACTTTCATTTCTCTTCACATGAATTCAACTTTAATTAAAGTAATATCCACTATTTATTGAATACAAGCCAGGCATGTATGTGCACTAGTTCGACAGCTCTCTCTCTTTCTATGTTTTTATATACAGCAACATATGTAACATATATAAAAACACAGATATAGACATATATTACACACACACGCATATATATATATATATATATATATATATATATATATATATATAAACACAGCTCCATGAGATATATTTTGTGATTAGTCCCCATGTGACAAATGAGGAAACTGAGGCCCAGAAAGATTAAATAACCTGCCACAGGTCATCCATTCAGTAGGTGACAGAGCCAGGTCTTCATCTCCAAAGCCCAGACCTTGCATCTCTACCCTCAATAATTTCCCCTGTTCTGGAAGCTCCTATGTACCGCCTCCACCATGAAGAGCAAATGATTATGTTTCTCTTGCCTTAGTGCTTTAGTTCCTTGAAGCTCTTTGTTGCACAATCGGGATGAGGAGTTTTCTAGCTCCTATTTTCTATAAAGATTTAAATCATCAGAACTGATCACTTTCAGTGAACACATAGTTATTTGTTTCTAATTTCCATTTATCTGAATCAGGAATTATCCTTACAGAATGGAACTGTTTTTCCTACTCTCTTGACAAGCAGTAGAGGAAGAACTGGATACGTGACATGTATTCACTTAAGGTAAATCAGGTTGGTTTGTACAATCTCATCTGCATCTGTTCTCCATGGCCTGATTTTCACATGGAATTGAGAAATGTATAAAATGTGTCTGCTGAAGGAGTTGGGTAGAAGGAATAATCTGGAGGCACAGAGAAAAATGATGTGATGCTATGCATTTTTTAAAGATTATCCAAAGGTGCATGTCCTGCTGATGTTGAAGCTAAAATAGTGTTCTTGTCACAGATATTAAATGATATTAGCTGATTATTTTCAGAGGTTTAATTCTAGTGCCTCTATGAGTATTGACTAGGCTTTTGAACAAAGAGATAATCCTCTTGCTACACTTTGCAAACTACCACACTATCTCAGTTTGTTCACGCTGCTATACAAAATGCCTGAGACTGGGTAATGCATTAATAATAGAAATACATTTCTTGTATGAAAACTCCAGAACTGTGTTCTGGAGGCTAGGAAGTCCAAGATCAAGGCACTGGCAGATTTGGTGTTTGATGAGGCCCATTCCTCCTAGATGGTGACATATAGGTATCCTCAGATGGTAGAGGGGTTGAAGAATAAAAACAGCCAGGCAGCTTTCAGAAGCTTCGTTTATAAGGGCATTAATCACATTCATGAGGGCAGAGCTCTCATAACTTAGTCATTTCCCAAAAGGCCCCATAGCTTAATACTATTGCACTGGGTATTAAATTTCAACATGAATTTTGGAAGGAAACAAACATTCAAATCATAGCATTCTGCCCCTGTCTCCTTAAAAAAATTCACGTCTTTCTCACAAACAAAACACATTCATTCCAACCAAATAGCCCCCAAAGTCTACTTATTTCAACACCAACTTTAAAATCTATGTCCAAATTCTCCTTTCTAAATCATATATGGGTGCAACTCAAGATACAGTTCATCCTGAGGCAAGTTCCCCCTCCAGCTGTGAGACTGTGAAATCAACCAAGTTATATGATTCTAAAATACATGGTGGAATGGCATAGAATAGACATTCCCATTGCAAAAGGGAAAAACAGGGAAGAAACTTTCCTGGGTAGCAAGTCCCAAGAAAATCCAAAACCCAACAAGAAAAATGATAGTAAATTTTAAGGCTGGAGAATAATTTTCTTTGACTCCATACTCTGTCTTACAGACACTTTGAAACAGGGATTGGGTGCTGAAAGCTCCAAGCAACCCTACCCCTATAGCTTTGTGGGGAGCATACCCTGCCACAGCTCTCCCAGGCTGGAGTTGCATTCTGGCAGTTCTAAGTCTGGAGTCTCAGGGGTAGTCCTACCCCACGGCTCCAGCAGACATTGCCCTGGTGGAGGCTCTGGGGTGGGCCTGTCCTCACAGCTCCTACCTTCTGTGTGCCTACAAAGTTTGTACCACGTGGACACCACCAAGGTTTACTGCCTGTGCCTTTCTTGGGGTGGGGTGGGGATGTAATGGCACATCACACTGCATCTGGGCCCATTGCAGCCACATCTGGGCTGGCTGAGGACCCCTGTACTGGAATGCATGGAAAAAAACTTCAGGCATCCTTGGACGGTGAGCTCTTAGGTCCCATGGGCATCCTGAGTCCTTCCCTTGAAACTGTTCTCAAATCCCTGGCACTCTGGGCCTATGATAGGAATGCCAGCCTTAAAGATTTCTAAAATGCCTTCAGGGTCATTCTTCCATTATTTTGATGAACAGCATCTGGCTTCCTTCTAGCCATACTAATCTTCTTGACAAAAGAGTCTCTTGGCTGCACCCTTAATACTGTCATCTGAAAGCACTTTTTCTTTTCTTTTCTTTTTTTTTTTGAAAATTGTAAACGCTACTTTAATTATGTCACTTTTCTATTCCAAAACCTTCAATGACTTCCTATTGTCTTTTTGTAAAGCAAGGTTTAAAGAAAATGATATACTTGTTACTGAATCTTATTTATTGATTAATATTATTTCTCTTCTTTTTTAATTTTTAATGTTTATGGTTACACAGTAGTTGTATATATTTTGGGGGACATGAGATATTTTGATACAGGTATATAATGACCAATAACCATATCAGGGTAAATGGGGCATCCATCACCTCAAGCATAACCTTTGTGTTACAAACAGTTCAATTATACTCTTTAAGTTGTTTTAAAATACAACTATTATTGACGATAGCCATCCTGTTATGCTATCAAGTATTAGAACTTATTTATTCTATATGGACTCGCTGATCATCCCCATTTTCTCCCAACTCCTCCACTACCCTTCCCAGCCTCTGGTAACCATTATTCTACTATCTCCATGAGTTCAATCGTTTTCATTTTTAGCTCCCACAAATAAGTAAGAACATACAAAGTTTGTCTTTCTGTGCCTGGCTCATTTCCCTTAACATAAGGAGCTCTAGTTCCATCCATGTTGTTTCAAATGACAGGATCTCATTCTTTTTTATGGCTGAATAGTACTCCATTTTGAATATGTACCACATTTTCTTCATCCATTCATCTGCTGATAGACATTTAGGACGCTTCCAAATCTTGGCTGTCGTGAATAGTCCTGCAATAAACACAGGAGTGCAGATGTCACTTTGATATTTACTAATTCTCCTTTTTGTGGATATATACCTAGCAGTGGGATTGCTGGATTGTATGGAGCAGGGGTTGTATGGTTAGGTAGGTTGCATAGTAGCTTTATTTTTAGCTTTTTGAGGAACCTCCAAACTCTTCTCTATAGTGGTTGCACTAGTTTACATTTCCATCAACAGTAATAGGCAGGTTCCCTTTTCTCCACATTCTCACTAGCATTTGCTATTACCCATTTTTGGATAAAAGCCATCTCAACTGGAGTAAGATGATATCTCATTGTAGTTCAGATTTGCATTTCTCTGATGATCAGCGATGTTGAGCACCTTTTCAAATATCTGTTTGCCATTTGTATGTCTTTGTTTGAGAAGTGTCTATTCATATCTTTTGCCCATTTTCGATCAGACTATTAGATTTTTTTCCCACAGAGTTGTTTGAGCTCCTTATATATTCTGATTTTTAATCCCTTGTCAGATGGGTAATTTGCAAATATTTTCTCCCATTCTATGGGTTATCTCTTCACTTTGTTGATTGTTTCCTTTGCTGTGCAGAAGCTTTTTAAATTGATGTAATCCCATTTGTCCATTTTTGCTTTGGTTGCCTGTGCTTGTGGGGTATCACTCAAGAAATCTTTACCCACATCATTTTCCTGGGAGACTTTCCCCAAAGTTTTCTTTTCGTGGTTTCATAGTTTGAGGACTTAGATTTAAGTGTTTAATCCATTTTTATTTGATATTTTTATATGGCAACAGATAGTCTAGTTTCATTCTTCTGCATACGGACATAAAGTTTTTCCAGCACTATTTATTAAAGAGACTGTGTTTTCCTCAATGCATATTCTTAGCACCTTTGTTGAAAATGAGTTCAGTGTAGATGTATGGATTTGTTTCTGGGTTCTCTGTTCTGTTCCATTAGTCTATGTGTCTATTTTTATGCCAGTACCATGACATTTTGGTTACTATGGCTCTATAGTATAATTTGAATTCAGGCAACATGATTCCTCCAATTTTCTTCTTTTTGCTCAGGATAGCTTTGGCTATTCTAGGTCTTTTGTGGCCATATAAATTTTAGGATTGTTTTATTATGTTGAGGTATGCTCCTTCTGTTCCCTGTTTTTTTAGGGTTTTTATCATGAAGGGATGTTAAAATTTATCAAAAGCTTTCTTAGAATCAATTGAAATGATCATATGGGTTTTGTCCTACATTCATTTGATATGATGTATCACATTGACTGACTTGCATATGTTGAGCCATCCTTGCATCCCTGGGTTAAATCCCACTTGGCCATGATGAATGATCTTTCTAATAAATTGCTGAATTTGGTTTGCTAGTATTTTGTTGAGGATTTTTGCATCAGTGTTGATCCAGGGATATTGGCCTGTAGTTTTCTTTTCTTTTTTAATGGGTCTTCATCTAGCTTTAGTATCAGTGTAATATCAGCCTTGTAGAAGACATTTGGAAGTATTTCCTCCTAGTCCATTTTTCAAAACAGTTTCAATGAATCAGCATTAGTTCTTCTGGGAATGTTTGGTAAAATTCAACAGTGAAATAATCAGGTCCTGGGTCTTGTCTTTGCTGGGAGACATTTTATTACAGCTTTGATCTCATTACTTGTTTTTAGTCTATTAGGTGTTAGATTTCATCATGATTCAATCTTGGTAGGAATTTATCCATTTCTTTTAGATTTTCCAATTTATTGGCATATAGTTGCTCACAGCAGCCTCTAATTAATAATTCTTAGCACCTTTGTTGAAAATTAGTTTGAATTTCTGTGGCATTGGTCATAATATCTTCTTTTTCATCTCTGATCTTATTTGGGTATTTTCTTTTTTCTCTTAGTCTGGCTAAAGGTTTGTTGATTTTATCTTTTCAAAAAGCCAACTTTTCATTTCATCAATCTTTTATATTGTTTTCTTCATTTCAGTTTTATTTATTCTTGGTCCTATTTTTATTATTTCATTTCTTTGACTAATTTTAGGTTTGCTTTGCTCTTGCTTTTCAAATTCTTTAAGATGTATCATTGGGTTGTTTATTAGACATTTTCTGCTTTTTTGACATAGGCATTTATACCTGTAAGTTTCTCTCTTGGTAATGCTTTTACTGTATCCCATAGGAATTGGTATGTTGTGTTTCCATTATCATTTGTTTCAAGAATTTGAACGATTTCTTTATTAATGTATTCATAGAGCCACATGTCATTCAGAAGCATGTTGTTTCATTTCCATGTGCTTATGTAGTTTCTAAAATTCCTTTTTTATTCATTTCTAGTTTTATTCCATTGTGATCAGAGAAGATACTTAATATTATTTCAAAACTTTAAAATGTTTTAAGACTTGTTTTGAGCTTAACACATGGTCTATACTTGAGAAAGATTCATGTGCCGAGTAAAAGTATGTGCGTTTAGTAGTCATTGGATGAAATGTTCTGTAAATATCTACTAGGTCCATTTGGTCTACGGTACAGATTAAGTTTGATGTTTCTTTGTCAATTTTCTCTCTGAATGATCTGTCCAGTGCTGAAAGTGAGTGTCAAAGCCTCTAGTTATTATTGTATTCAGGGTCTATCTCTCTACTTAGCTCTAATAATATTTGCTTTATCTAGCTGAGTGCTCCAGTTTTGGGTGAATATTATTTACAATTGGTCTATCTTCTTGTTAAATTTACCTGTTTATCATTGAATAATGATGTTCTTTGTTTCTCTTTATAGTTTTTGTCTTAAAATTTATTTTGTCTGATACAGTATAGCTACTCCTGCTCATTTTTGTTTCTTTTGGCATAGAATATCTTTTTCTATACCTTTATTTTCAGTCTATGTGTGTCTTTATAGGTGAAGCATATTTCTTGTAGGCAACAGATCATGATGACAACCTAACACTGATTGCATAAACAAAGAGAAAACTAATAAAAACTCTACACTTTAACCTCCTCCCCCAACTTTTTAACTTTTTGTTGCTTCTGTTTGTATTTTATTGTACTTGTCTATGTCTTGAAAAGTTGTTGTAGTTATTATTTTGATCCAGTTCATCTTTTCTTCTTTCTACCTAGGATATGAGTAGTTCGCACACCACAATTACAGTGTTAATAACTTTCTGTGTTTTTCAGTGTACTTACTATTACCAGTAAGTTTTGAACCTTCAGATGATTTCTTATTCCTCATTAACATCTTTTCCTTTCATATTGAAGAACTTTTAGCATTTCATGTAGGACAGGTCTGGTGTTGATGAAATCCCTCTGGTTTAGGATATTTTCACCAGATACACTACTCTAGAATAAGAATTTTTTTTCTTTCAGCACTTTAAATATGTCATGCCACTCTCTCCAGGCCTGTAAGGTTTCCACTGGAAAGTCTGCTGCCAGATGTATTGTATGTTATTTGTTTCGTCTTTCTTGCTGCTTTTAGGATCCTTTCTTTATCCTTGACTTTTGAGAGTTTGGTTATTAAAAGATGTAAGGTATTCTTCTTTAGGTTAAATCTGCTTGGTGTTCTATAATCTTATTGAACTTCAATATTGATATCTTTCTTCTCTTGGGAAGTCTTCTGTTATTATCCCTTTAAATAAAATTTCTACCCCAATTTCTCTATCTTCTCTTCAAGGTTAATAACTCTTAGATTTTGAGATTTTTAAGACTATATTCTAGATCTTGTAAATATGCTTCATTCTTTTTTATTCCTTTTTTCTTTTGCCTCCTCAGACTGTATGTTTTCAAATAGCCTGTCTTAAGCTCACTGATTCTTTCTTTCACAGAATAAATTCTACAAGGAAACGCTGAGGCATTCTTCAGTTTATCAATTGCATTTCTCAACTCCAGAATTTCTGCCAGATTCTTTTTATTTCAATCTCTTTGTTAAATTTATCTGATAGTATTTTAAATTCTTTCTCTGTGTTACCTTAAATTTCATTGAGTTTCCTCAAAACAGTTGTTTGGAATTCTTTGTCTGAAAGGTCATCTCTCTCTCTCTCTCTCTCTCTCTCTCTCTCAGATTGATCCCTGATGTCTTATTTAGTTCATTTGGTGAGGTCATGTTTTTTGGATGTTCTTAATGCTTGTGGATGTTTATTGGTGTCTGGGCATTGAAGAGTTAGGTGTCTTCACATGGTGAAAGAGTAGAAGAGCAAAAGACTAGACAGTTCTCATTAATCTTGGTCATGAAGGTAGAACCCTCATGACTTCATCACTTCCCAAAAGGCCCCATCTTATAATAGTATTACATTAGAGGAACATGAATTTTGTCAGGACATGAACATTCAAACCATAGCACATACTGATATAAAAATGCTTATGTACATTTTTTAATAAGTATGAAGTTTTGTTAAAATTTGTATAGGATCCATAATATGAAAAATCTTTTTTTGTCTATATCTTTCTGCATATTCTATATAATAACGTATTTTTAGAGTACTTTATAATTTACAAGGAATATTTATATATTTTCTCATTTGATCTTTAGGTTTTTTATTTAAAAAAAGATTAATTATAGATAAGGGAGCATGGCTCAAACAGGTAAGGTGACTTATGTACATCACAGAACAATGCATGGAAGAAAAAGGAATTGAACTCTAGTATAATTCAAGTCCAAAGTGTTTTCCAAGCAGGAAAGGAAATGTGACACTAGGCAGGACAAGAGGAATAGAAAGTTTAATGAGATCTCAAGAAGCATACAATGTGGTGGGAAGATAAACAGAGAAGACAATGTAAAGCAATTTGACAGAGGAATATACAGGGTATTATAGAAGCTCTGAGGAAAGACTCAATTATCAGCTAAGGAACATGAGGAGGGCTAATAAACTGAGTCTTAAAGAATGAGGAATTCATCCACATAAAAGATAGAGAAAAATGGCGATGAACTCCAGGCAAAAGAAGAACATGAGCAAATACCTGTACTTAGTCCTGCCTGATTGGGGTGGTGTGGGATGTGGACTCCATGCAGTTCCTTGCTGCCGAAGCAGAAAGAGTCAAGTAGGGAGGGCTGACTGATGAGGCCAAAGGCATCTACAGATATTAGATCATGGAAACTCTTATATGTGAAGAACCTAGACATGTTTCTATAGATACCATTCAATTATTTAAATCCTTTAAGAATGAGCTTGGTATAGTCAGATTTATATTTCATTACATTGTACTGACTATCCTATAAGGACAGACTGAAAGTAAACAGTAATGAAAGCAGGGAGACTTGTGTGAAGGTCACTACAACAACCCAGGAGAGGGAGAAATGAGTCTTGACTTAATGTGGAATGATTGGCCATGAATATGATATGGCAGACAAGGGAAAAAAAGAAGTTGAGGATAAAACATCCTCCAAGTTTTAATCTGGTGCTTAGGCAAGGATGAATAAATTAGCAAATTCAGGAGAAGTAGCTGGTTTGGGGACACGTTGTGTTTGAGGCGTGAGCTGGAGTGGTCTAGAAGGTAAACACCCAACTCTAAAACTTGGAAGGAGGTGTGGATGAAAGAGAGATTCTCTCATGTTAGCGACTTACAGGTGTTAACAGGAGTCATGGAGGTAGAACAGCTCACTTACGGAGAATGTGAAACCATGAGCAACTTTGGAGACTTCCAATCTGTACGAGGAAAAGAAGGCTAAAAAAGACCAGAGATAGAACTGTGAGATATTATGAGAATCAAAAGAATTAGTGTCCCAGGTGCCAAGGAAATTCAGTTTCAAGAAGGGAAAGAGATTAACAATGTCAAAGAGATTCAATAAGATACTAACTGAAAAACATTTACTGGAATTGGCACTTCGGGAACTATTATTAATTTTAGTGATATCTGTTTTAATGGAATGATTGGGACAAGAAGCTAAATGCAGCCAATTGAGGAATGTATGGGAGGTGAAAAAGTGTAGGCAGTGAGTGTTAGGCAACTCTTCTGAGATACATGGATAGGATGCTACCTTGTTAGAGATGAACATGGCATAAAGGCAGTTATGTTTTTTGAAAGTTTTTTTTTTTTAGGATAGGAAAAATTACTATTTTTATATCATGAGGGAGAAGTTTTTATATAAGAAAACGGAGGTGATGACTACGAGAATAAGTGTGGGTGTGGGAGAAGAAAGTGGCATCAAGGAAACACATCCTCTGAGGCTAAGAAAAGAAGAGGCAATAAAGGGTAGGCTGCTGAAAGTTGAGAAAGATAAAACCAGAGGCATAAACTCCTCAGTGGAGTAAGAGGCACAATCTTCTGCTAGGAATGTGGGGTGTGGGAGTTTAATGTGGAACTAAAGGAGAGTGATAGAGGTTCAGAGTTACTAAGAAGAAAACGATGCTCAATCATGGGGTCTAAAGAGGGAAAAGAAAAAATAAAGGCTGAGAAAATGCCAACGCAGAGAGAGAAAATAGACCAAGTGCCCAGAGGAAGCAAGCATGAGTAACCTAGAAGGTAGAAGGAAGGTGAAGACTTCAGAGGTGTCTTGGTATACTTTGTGCTGCTATAACAAAGTAACCAGACTAGTTAATTTTATAATGAACAGAAATGTATTGGCTCATCATTCTGGAGGCTGGAAAGCAAGGGGCCACGTCTGATGATGGCCTTCCTGCTGCATCATACCATGAAAGAAGTGGAAAGAGAGGGCAAGAAAGAGGGAGAGAAGGGGACCGAATTTGTCCTTTTATAATGAATTCACTCGTGCTAATAAACCTACTTCTACACTAATGCAGAATGCATTAATCCATTCATGAAGGCAGAACCCTCATGGACTAATCAGTTCTCATTAGGACCCACCTTTTAACCCTGTGGCTTTGGGGATTAAGTTTCCAGCATATGCTTTTTTGGGGGGATGGGAGTGCGTTCAAACCAGAGCAGGGGATAACTCTTTTAGGAAATAGCCCTTGAGTGTCTGACTGAAATTGAGGCAAAGTGATTGTCTCTAGAAATAAGAAGTTTCAGAATTATCAGACTAGGATTTTGGGCAGTTCAATTCTTGTCATTGAAATCTCCTGGGATGATGTCAGGACTTGAGATAGAGAGGAGATTATAAATCAGGTGCCAGAGTCTTCAATGGATGAATAACAGTAACTAGGAGGTAAGTCAATGGCAGTGATATAGAAGATATCGTGGGTTATATAGACAAATCTAATAAACCTAAAAATAAATAGCAATTTTTACCAGGTAAAAATGTAATGCCTGGAAACATTAAAAAAAGATCTGGGTTAATGTCAAACTTTTTCCAGCCCCATGGTGCATGGAAAAACAGAATGAGTAGCCTTCACTCAGGAAGTCCACATGGGGCATCCAGATCTCAGTGAAAGAAGGAGGTGAATAGAAAGCCATCCACCAAGGAGCAAGGTCTGAGGGGCACAATGGAAAGAGGCAGAGAAGTCAGTACTGGCTGGGTGCGGTGGCTCATGCCTGTAATCCCAGCATTTTGGGAGGCCGAGGAAGGTGGTTCATTTGAGGTCAGGAGTTCAAGACCAGCCTGGCCAACATGGTGAAACCCTGTCTCTACTAAAAATACCAAAATTAGCAGGGTGTGGTGGCACATGCCTGTAATCCCAGCTACTCAGGAGGCTGAGGCAGGAGAATCGCTTAAACCTGGGAGGCGAGGTTGCAGTGAGCTGAGATTGTGCCACTGCACTCCAGTCTGGGTGACAGAAATCCTGTCTCAAAAAAAAAAAAAGAAGTCAGCACTGAGAAGAATATAGTGAGACTTCATCTCTACAAAAAATTTTTAAAAATTAAAAAATTAGCTGAGTGTAATGGCATACACATGTTGTCCTAGCTACTTGGGAGGCTGCAGTGGGTGGATCACTTGAGGCCATGAAGCTGAGGCTTCAGTAAACCATGATCACACCACTACACTCCACCCTGGGTGACAAAGTAAGACCCTGTCTCAAAATAAGAGAAATGAGAATGGGAGATCAAGAGAAGTCAGATGTGGCCTTTCATCTTGCGATAGAGAATTGCAGAGATGAGGGGCCTGGTTAGAAGATACCCTGCGCCTACATCCAACTCCATCACATATTCTAACTCAGGTCCATGTGCCTGTGATGCCAGAATGGGCCCAGGTCTTAGTGTCCAGCTCGTCTCAAAGAGACTATGAGGATTGCTGGAGGTTTACAAACAGATCTCCAGAGCCTCCTCCTTGTCTTCTGCTATTCAAAAAAAGTATTCTTAGCTCAACTCACATTAATTTTTTTATCCAAGATAAATCTTGCAATTAAAAAAATCAATTCTCAATCCTTTAAAATATGCTAAATTAAAATGTGCAAAACAACTATTATCTTCTTCCTTTAAAGAGAAACAGAGAAGTCTTTACATCTGCTTTTTCCTATTTTTTAGCAGAAAAAAAATGGAGCAAATGATGTGGTTGAAGCCAAGGTTGTCTATAAAGTGTGAAAGCATTTCCTTTCCTTTCCCAGCAGCCAGGACTAACACTAGGAGGGAGAGAAAATCAGCACTGAAGTATTACTTAAATTATAAAATGGGGTGAAGACTTTGCCCAAAGATGATATCTCATGTCTCCTGTGACAGACAATGAATGGTTCAAGACAAAAGTCATTATCATTGTTATTTAAATAGTTTCCAGGAAGTTCATAGTCTGTTCTATTGTGATGTGTGTTGGTGTTGAAAGCATGCTGACCTGGGAGTTTAGAGAGGCCCCTGGATCTGCTCTTCACTCTGCCACCTACTTGCTGTTACTTTAAGTTTGATCTTCTGTTTCTCTCTTAAAAAAAAAAAAAAGAACCTATGTTATGTAGTTGCTATGAGGATTAAATGAGATAATGATGGAAAAATTGCTTTATAAAATGAAAAACACTAGATGCAGGTTAGTCAATACTAGAGTATCTGGAACAGATGCTTCTACATCTGCTGCCTAAATCCAGGCAATAGGAAAAACGGTAAGGGCAGAAAAGTGAAACCAGGGAGGCAGGATGTAGTAGGGAAGAAACTTCCGGCAGGCAGGGTCCTGAATGTTTCTCAAATCACACTGCATGGGAGTGATGTCAGCGAGATGGCAGAATAGGAGGCTCCTGGCTTTCCTTTCTCCCTTGTATGCACCAAATAAATGACTGCATGCAGATAAATTTTCTCTGAGAGAAAGCCAGAAACTGGTTGAGAGACTCCTACTCATGAGGCAACTGGGAAAATATCTACATCAAAATGGATAGAAAACACTGAGGCACACACTTAGGCACAAACCCCACCCCAGATACCACATCTTACAATTGAGAAGGAATCCCCAGTCTCCAGCTTCTTACTAAGGAGTGAAGTATTTGAACCACACAAATACTACCCCAACTTTTACAGCCCTCATACCAAGGCACTGGCCTTTTTAATACTTAGCTCTGAGAACTGACAGGGCTCTGCATTTGTGTGTCTCCGTGGATTACAGAGAACAAAGAAGTGTTTTTTTTCTGTTTGTTTTTTTTTTTGAGACGGAGTTTCGCTCTTGTTACCCAGGCTGGAGTGCAATGGCGCGATCTCGGCTCACCGCAACCTCCGCCTCCTGGGTTCACGCAATTCTCCTGCCTCAGCCTCCTGAGTAGCTGGGATTACAGGCACGCGCCACCATGCCCAGCTAATTTTTTGTAGTTTTAGTAGAGACGGGGTTTCACCATGTTGACCAGGATGGTCTTGATTTCTTGACCTCGTGATCCACCCGCCTCGGACTCCCAAAGTGTTGGGATTACAGGCGTGAGCCACCGCGCCCGGCCAAAGAGGTGGTTTTAATGGGCATGTGAGCACTTCCAATAGCTGTATCCCCTGGGCTCAACGCAGAGAATAGTCTACAATGCCCAGTTCCCAGTTTCTCCCTCAGAAAAGTTTGCACAATTTTCCAGTTGCTGCCTGAGGGTTGGAGTTCTAATTAGTCTGCATTTGGGAGGTGATAGGGCAGATAAACAATAGGCTTCTGTGACCCTGAATGGGAGTGTGGGCAATTCCTGCATCTTCTTCCCTGACTCATTTCAGGGATAAATCCAGGTCTGCATATTCTCCCTGTAAGAAGTTTGTGCATGCATCAAGTGCACCAACATTTACAGCCCCCATCTCAGGGAATGCCTTTTTAATCGCTTAGCTCTGAAAGTTGGTGGGACTCTGCATTCCTGAGCCTTTCTAGACCACAAAGAATAAACAGGTGGTTTTTCAACGGGCACATTTGCAGTCTCTATACCCCCAGTATCAAAGGGTGTGGTTTGAATGAGAGTGTGGGCATTTGTCAGAGATTCTCTCCCCAGCTTAATGCAGAATGAGTGGAAGATCAACTCTAGCTCTCAGTTTCTTCCTGGGGATAGAAAGAACTGGAATACACATCTAACATTTAAGTTCTCCAGCTGTATCTCAAATTACTGGCTTCTATCTCATTTGCTTTAGGAAACTGACAGGATTTGGCACACCTAAATCTTCTGGGGGCCACTAAGAACAAAGAAAGGGGTTTGGACAAGCAGGAAGGTTTGAGAGGCACCTAGAATCTCTGACTGAACTGATTGGTGAGGTCCATCTTCTGAATCAGGCTAGTCTGAGAAAACTGGGATATGGAACTGTCTTTCACGTACTGAAACTAACAGAGAGACAAGGAAAAGGAACAAGCAGGAAAATATGTACCAAATAAAGGGACCCTAATGAATGGAGATATATGATTTACCCAATAGAAAATTTAAAAGAACAATAATAAACATGCTCACCGAAGTCAGTAAAGCAATGCATGAACAAACAGAATTTAAACAAAGTTATAGAAACTACTAAAAAGTGTAAAACAAATAGCAGAGCTAAAGAATGCAATAATTAAACTGAAAAATTCAATAGAGGAGTTCAACAGTAAAGTAGAGCAAGCAGGAAAAAGAAACAGTAAACTCAAAGACAAGTAATTGGAAGTTATCCAATCTGAGGAGCCAAAAAAATAACAGTAATAATGAAGAGTGAAGATAGCTTAAGAGATTTATGGGACATGATCAATGAAACAATATACTCACTATCAGAGTCTCAGAAGGAAGAGAAAGAGATGGGAACAAAGACCCTATTCAAAGATGTAATGGCTGAAGATTTTTCAAATCTGGGGAAGGAAATAGAAATCCAGATCCAGAAAGCACAAAGTTAAAGACAAAAAGAAACTATACTTTTGAAATTAGACTTCTTTTAAATTCCAGATCCCCAACACTGGGCAGGAGCTTAAACAGTTAAGCTTCATTTTGTCTTTAACTGTCAGCAATTTGATTATAATGTATCTCCGTATATATCCAAAGGATTATAAATCGTTCTATTATAAGGACACATGCACACGAATGTTCATTGCAGCACTGTTTACAACAGCAAAGACTTGGAACCAACCCAAACGCTCATCGATCATAGACTGGACAGGGAAAATGTGGCACATATACACCATGGAATACTATGCAGCCATCAAAAACGATGAGTTTGTGTCCTTTGTAGGGACATGGATGAACCTGGAAACCATCATTCTCAGCAAACTGGCACATGAACAGAAAATCAAATACCACATGTTCTCATTCACAGGTGGGTGTTGAACAATGAAAACACATGGACACAGGGAGGGGAGCATCATACACTGGGGTCTGTGGGGGAGAACTAGGGGAGGGACAGTGTGTGGTGGGGAGTTAGGGAGGGATAACATGGGGAGAAATGCCAGATATAGGTGATGGGGAGGAAGGCAACAAACCACACTGCCATGTATGTACCTATGCAACAATCTTACATGTTCTTCACATGTACCCCAAAACCTAAAATGCGATAATATATATATATATGTATGTATGTATGTATGTATATATGTATGTGTGTGTGTGTGTGTGTATACATATATATATATATGTGTGTGTGTGTGTATATATATATATATAGCTCTGTATGGGTCTCTTTGAGTTCTTCTTATTTGATGTTCTTTGTCCTTTCCATATCTGGATTTCTACTTCCTTCCCAGATCTGGGACCTTGCTAAGTGAAATTAGCCAGGCACCAGAAGACAAATACTACATGATTTCACTCATATGTGGAATCTAAAGAAGTTGATCTCATGAAAATAAAGGGTAGCATGGTGGTCCCAGAGGAATGGGTGAAGTGGAGTGGGTGGGAGAGGAGTGGGGACTGGTATTGGAGAAATGTTGGTCAAAGAATATAAAAGGTTCAGTTAGACAGGAGAATAAGTTCAAGAGATCTATGTAAAACATGGTGACTCTACTTAATAATATATTATATTCTTTTTTTTTCTTTGTTACAGGGTCTCGCTCTGTCACTCTGGCTGGAGTGCAGTGATGTGATCTCAGCTCACTGAAACCTCTGCCTCCCGAATTCAAGAGATTCTCTTCCCTCAGCCCCCCCAGGTAGCTGGGATTACAGGTAACTTCCACCACTCCCAGCTAAGTTTTGTACTTTTAGTAGAGACAGGGTTTCACCACATTGGCCAGGCTGGTCTCAAGAACTCCCGACCTCAGGTGATCCACCTGCCTCAGCCTCCCGAATTGCTGGGATTACAGGTGTGAGCTATCATACCTAGCCAATAATAAATTATATTCTCAAGAAATTTAAAAAAGCAATGAAAGGGACAGTATAAATAAATCAATATGTAATGTTAATATTTCATCCAAAATTTTCTTAAATTCTGTGCATTCATGAGTCCTGGTGTCCTAATTTACCTTTTATCCAAGGTGGATTTGGTGTTAAGTGCCCATTATTTAGAGTTCTTAAAATGAAAACATATTCAATTATCCTAGAATTGCATCTGCCCTGCTATAAACAACTAATTGCCAATGCCAGAAAATGCAACCAAATTCTAAACTTTTACCCCAAAGGCTCAATTAAAACAATGTAATAGCTCCCATTTCAGTAGTTCATATAACATTTATATTATCATATAATTGGTTTCATATGCTCTAGTTTTCACAATACATTAGGTTTATCACTATTATTTTCTACACCTTTACAAATAATTTCCAAATTTTGGTCCTAGAGTACCTTGCATGTACAAAAAATTAAATAATAGCAATTTATAACTCTACACTTTTTGAGAGCCAAATTATCGCCTACGCTAAATCATCATGCCTGATTTATTGTTCTGTGTTAATTACATGATAGCCACAGAGAAGAAATGTAGAAAGATATACTTGTAGTTAATTTTGTAGATGGGATGCAAGATGTTTTACAGGTATGTGACAGAGTTTTGACAAGATAGCACTCAGTTTTTAATTGGGGTTCTTCCTTGGATTTGGTGTGGACATGGTCAAAAATTTATTTTGCATGAATTCTTCTCTCAATCCCAAATAACTAAGATAAATTTAACTGCTGCACATTTTTTTTGGAAGACAGGGTAATTCTAGACTTGCAATTAGCATCTTCATTCAGTCAGGAAAAACAATACTATTTGAAGACTCTATTCCCTCACATTCCACATCATTCTACCATCACTTACACAAAGTACTTTTGGTCTCTCCAGAAAATGAAATGATACTTTATTCCATGTCTGCCTTTTGGCAGAATTCAACTGATTTTCTACAACTTTAACTTAGCAATCTATAAGTTGCTCACAAAAGAAGCTGTTATCTCATCTTGCAATCATTTGATTTCCACTGTTCCATGATAGTTCAGAATATGACTTGCTTCTGCAGGGTTTTTTATACTTCTCTTTTATCAATGTATTTACTTTTTGAAACATTTCTGGGTCAAAACCGTGATTGTGCCAAGGACCAATGAGGAATGAGGCACCTCACAGGGCCTTACCCCCAAGTCTTTGTGCAAAGTTGCCTCATCTGGTGCTCCAAGAGTCGGAGACACTGATATTGATAACTCACTGATATTTTCCCTCATCTAATAAATTATCCTTTGCTTAGTATTGTCAGTTTAACAATCCCCCTACACCTTTCAAATCTTTTGCTAAAGGAATTAGGATGATAGGGACAAAAAGTCCCACAGATACTTCTTTACCCCTTGTTTCTTCTTTCCTAAATCACATCTCTCTCTCTCTCTTTCTCTCCCAGCCCCGCTCTCCTTGTTCCCCCCTCCCTCCCTCTCTGTCTCCTCATTCTCACAAGCACAAAACTCCTGAGGCAGGAGCAATTTGGATTGGATATGGCTGCAGCATAGTGAGCCGGGAAGAATGGAAGAGCATGCATTTCATACATTTGGTACAGGCACAATGTTATATGCCTGTAAAATAACGCTGATACTGTGCAACAATTTTACAAGCTAGAAATGTGTCATTCCCAACTCCTTCCTCTCTCTCATCCCAAGACTCACTGGGACCCAAGTCCAGTTGATTCTTCTAAAATCTCTCAGATCAGTCTCTTCCTTTTCTTCCCTATGGCCGCTCTTCTTGGTCTCTCTCACTTAGATCCTGGATTCACTCTGCTGCCTGCCTCTGCTTTCTTCCCATTTTAATCTGGTCTTCAAAAAGCTGCCTGAATGATCTCTTGAAGACACAACTCAGATACAGCACAAAAACCATCAATAGTTCCCTGCTGCTATAGCATGAAGTCCAAATTCCTTAGCCTCCCTTTGGAAGCTTACATAATCTGGGTCCCCATCTCAGCCAATCTTTTCACTCTGAGTCTAGGCCCTATTGTGAGAGGGCCATTCTTTTGAAGTTGGAGTGTCAATCTTCTCCTAAAATGAAAGTGAAATGTGAATTGAAGCCTTAATCTACCATTAATCTTTCCGCCTGCATCAGGAAAGCAGATGTTTCTAGAGTTAGCCACAGTAGACAGAAAATGGAACCAGAAAGGAATCAAAGTAAAGAGGGAGGAGGGAAGACTTAGGCTCAGAGCTAGGAGTAAGGATCAAGTTTAAGTCTGAACCTGAATTGAGGAGCTCTTACGGACATGGACAGTACATGAAGACTGAGAGTAAAGGAAAGTTCTGGAGTCGTAATTTATAAATAATTCATAATTCATAGAAGGCCAGAACCAGAAATGACTTTGGAGGTCATCAAGTCTCCCACCTTATGACATCGAGAAAGGTAACCAATTCAGAGAGGTGAAATGCCTAGTCACACTTGCTCAGCAAGCCTGCAGGACATCCAGCTGGCCCTCAGGGCCCCAGACTCCCAAACCATGCTGTCTCATATTATTTCTAACAAATCCATCCTCCCACCCTCCCCAGGGTAGATGATTTCATGGAGTCCAGCCCAGAAATGGTGAGCTGGATGTTTCTTTAGAATGTAGCAAAAAGAAAAGAGGAAGAGGGTTTTTTCCAGACCTTAGATATTGTACTTTCCCTGGCATTCGATGGAGGTACCCAGGTCCAAAGTGTCTGCATCAGAGAGAGAGGCTCCTTATCTTGGGCTATGTCGATTTGACACATAGAGAAGCTGATGGGAAGAAACCAAGTCCATTTACTTGACTGCCATGATAAGTGAATTGGAACAGCTATGCAGCCTGGCCAAGGAATTGTTTGGAAAGATATCATTAATGTGGCCAAGAGACGAGAATCAGCCTGGCAGCCAACCTAGTGGCCTTTTACAGTTAAAAATAGCCATAGCATCATAATCTTTCTAAAGAGGTTTCACATCCATTATACCAATTCTCCATCCAACATGTCTGTGAGGTAAGTACTATTTTCACTATTTAAAGATGAGGAAATGAGATGCAGAGGGCACATCCAAGGTCACAAGAGCTCATAAGTAGAAGAGGTGGAATTGGAGCATAGATCTGGTGATTTCAGAGCCACATGAGTAACGTTATTCAGCCTTAAACAGGAATGAAATTCTGACACACGCTACAACTTCAATGGACCTTGAAGATATTATGCTAAGTTAAATAAGCCAGACACCAAAGGACAAATACTACATGATTTCACTTATATGAGATACCTAAATTAGTCAAATTCATACAGACAGAAAGTAGAACAGTGGTTACCAGGGACTGGGGGAAGAAGGAAAAAAGGAGTTATTGCTTAAGGAATACAGAGTTTCAGTATGAGATGATGAAAAAGTTCTGGAAATGGATAGTGATGATAGGTGTACAAAAATGTGAATATACTTAAGGCTACTGAACGGTATGTATACTAATAAATGGTTAAAATGGTAAATTTTATGTGTATCTTACCACAGTAAAAAATAAAATTTTAAAAAAGTAAATTTATATGAATGCAGTGATACATGTTTTCTAACAGTTCAATTTCTAAATAATAGTTTATAGCCTGTAAAAAAAAAAAAAAAAAAAAGCTTTTAGTTTACAGAAGAGGAAACTGACGGCCAGAGAGGGTCAGGGATGAATGTGGGTCAGTTAGAAAATTAGGAGGAGTAAAGCCTAGCAAGTGTATTCCCAGGCCCTATTAGTGCTTTCTAGCCTGAATCCCTCTTCCCTTTACAAAACCTCCAAGGCTAGCTACCTTTATACTAAACACTTAACATATACCAGGCCATGGGCTTTCTTAGGAACCTTCTCTCATTGTTCCGATCTTTAGCTGATGGAGTGCCCCAGGACTCAATCTTGGATCTGTTCTTTGCCTAATCCACTACGTAAAGTGATTTAGGTCAGTTCCACAGCTTTCTCCCTAAGTTATATTTCCACTTCTGATCTCTCCTCTGAACTCAACATCTCCTCTATTAGAAATGCTAAAGCATCTCAAATTTAATATATCTCAAACTAAACTTTGATTTTATCTCCCCCAAACTTGCCTATCATCCAATATTCTCTGTTTCAGTAAATGACAACCCCATTTCTGTTACTTGGAGTCAGCCTTGACACCTCTCTTTCCATCACAACCATTCTATCAAATCCATTTGAAAATCATCCTATGAGCTCTACTTAAAAAAAACATACCCTGAGTCTGATCATTTCTCACCAACTCCCCTGAAACCAGCCTTGTACAAATTAACATCGCCTCTTGGCCAGACTATGATAATAGCCTCCTGTAGTGGATGCTGTGATGCACTAATCAGATTCCCCTTCAGGACCACACTATTCATTTCCCTAGCTGCTGGGAGTTTTGGCTGCTGAAGGCCCATCGTTGCATCTGTGTTTGGGAATGGCCCTTGGAAAGGATCTATGTCACTTAAGGCTACTCTTCCCCTAGATATCCACATGGTACAAGTTCTCATTTAATTCAGGTTTCTGTGAAGGCTATCCTTGACCACTGATTTGAAAAATCATAATCTCTTTTATTCTCTAGCTCCTTTACCCTGCTTTAATATTTTCTTCATAGCATTTATCAGCCTCTGACTCATATTCAGCCATTTACTTATATTTCTGGAATTTAAGCCCTCTCCCTGCTCTTTTGAGACACACACACACACACACACACACACACACACACACAGAGAGAGAGAGAGAGAGAGAGAGAGAGAGAGAGAGAGGGAGAGAGAGAGAGAGAGAGAGAGTATGTGTGTATTGGAGAGTATCAGACAACTGCTTAGCCCGACACCTCAAACAGAGGCTGGTGGCACATGGTGGACACTTGCGTCAGTTTCCTGTTGTGCTGTAATAATCACACAAACTTACTGGGTTAACAACACGAATTGATGATCATACACAACTGGAGGTCAGAAATTCAAAATGGGTCTCAGTGGGCTAGAATCAAGGGGCAGGTGGGGCCTCATTTTTTTTTTCTGGAAGCTTCAGGGGGGTAAAGTTCCCTTGCTTTTTGCAGCTTATAGAGGCAGCCTGCATTCTTTGGTTCATGGCCATGTTTCTTCATCTTCAAAGCTAGTAGCACAGCATCTTCAAATCTCTCTCTACTTCTGACTTTTCCTGCTTCTCTCTTTCACTTTTAAAGACTTCTGTGAATACATTGGGCCCACTCAGAAAATCCAGGATAATCTCTCTATTTTAAGGTTGCTGATTAGCAGTCTTAATTCCATCAACAGCCTTAATTCCCCTTTGTCATGTAACCTAACATAACCACAGATTCTGAGGATTAGGGCATGGGCATCCCTGGGAAATGTATTATACGCCAACAACAACATTCAATAAGTATCTGATAAATAAATGAGTGAATTATCATCTTCAATAAGTATTTGATAAATAAATGAGTGAATTATCATCTAATTTCACTCATCAAGAAACACTTAGAATCAATGTAATTATTCTTCCATTTTACAGATGAGGAAAATGAAGCTTGAAAGGTTAAGTCACTAGCCCAGGTTCACCTAGCAAATAAATAGCAGAGCAGAACTCAAACAGGCTAACTCAAGACAGTTTTTGACTGTACCCACTTGTTTCATTATTCTGTGCTGTCAGCTTACAAATCTACCTCCTTGACTACACTCAGAGCTCCTAGAGGAGAGAGATCGTGGCTTTGCATATTTGCAACCCCAAAGCCCAGCCCAAAGTGTAGCAAATAGCAATAATAATAATAGAAGGAATTTATTGAGTACTTGAAATGTGCCAACTGCTGACATAAACACTTTACCTGCACCCCAAAAAAGGTATTGAGTAAAATGCTGAGTGGATAAAACCAGCTTTTCTGACTAAATCTCAATAGCTACATTTTTAGCCCTATCTAATACTCAAGTTCTATACTATAAATGTGCAGATTAAGTCATATTAAATTGGAGAGGCTCTAAAACATCATCAAGAGTGGGTTTATTTCCGTCTCCTGGTCTGAATCCAGAATACCAAGTCATTATCAATCAGTCTGTCTAATGAATGAACATTCACTGTGAATAGATTTATCCATTCTAGATTAAGAGTTTGATTTGAGAAACTAAAAAATAGTGACTAAGATATGCAGAGGTCTTCACAGTTTCCTAAGCACTCTGACAAATACACTTAATTCTCAAAACAACATTGTACTTAGGGGAGGGATGCATTATTACTTCCATTTTATGATAGAAAAGGCTTGCCTTGGAAATCCTAAATAGATTACCCAAGGTCACCTAGCTAGTAAGAACCACAGTCCAGGTGTCCTGACTTCTATATCCACATTTTTCTACTATGTAGTGCTGCCAAGTAGAATGTCTTATGGCGTTTAGAGATGGGAATGTCCACGCAGACTGGCAAGGCTCAGCTTCCATGTGGATCTGTGGGGACCGTGCCAGCTCCCCGAGTCTGGTTTTCCTACTCGTCCGGATCACGCAGCTCTCTCGATTACAAGGTTTACAATTTCTCAGTCTGTGCAATGAAAGAAAACCCTAAGAATTCAAATCGCTCCATAAAGTCTAAAAAAAGGAGAGGGGATAATTGCCACTGGAATGGATGTTTATTTGTCCTGAAAAAAAAAATATTTTCACTGAAAAAAATTCTACGTAACATGGGATTCAGGGGAAGAAGTTGGCAGGTGTAGGAGATTTCTATTCTGTTTTCTTTTTTATCTACTTTTCTAAGCATCCTTTCTATTTCGATGCATTGAAAAGAATGGAAGAGAGCTTGGGCTCTGGGATAAAGAGAGAAAGAAGAATCCTCGAGTTACGGAGCCTGGCTAACCCTTTTTCTGTGAAGATCTGTGTGCTCTTTTGTGCAATAATGAAGAGATGGAAATAAAAGAATTGTCCCCACATTATCCACTGCTAGACCAGCCAAAAGAACCTCTGACTCGGGGACCGAAGCCACCCCACCGCAGGCTAATTCCCCTCGCTCCTTCCCTGCCAGATGGTGCTCTCAGAACATGACTGTCCCCTCTGTGCTTGTCCATGATTTGGAGGTCAGGAGCCACCACAGGAAAAGGATCTAATTCCACTTTCACACACTTGTGGTATCAGCAATCCAAATACAGAAATCTATTTTGGCCACATTTTAACTACTCCACTTAAAGGCATCAGTACAGGAAAAGAGTCCCACCTGTTGGTATCAATGAAAAAATCTCCTAAGTCACTTCTCAGCGATGTCCATCCTGGATTCTTCGCCTCATCAAACATCCTACAAGGTCTGGTGTTCCAGGAGGGCCAATCTATACTGCAACTCTAGCCAGAGAGAACATTTTAAAGCATAAATTTCTTCCCTTCTAGTCTGTTTCCTAAATTGCCATCAAAGCAATTTTCCCAAAACATACACTTATTCATTCTACACATAGATATTCAGTTACTATTAGGTGCTGGGTACTTTTCTAGGTAGGGCAAGTGCCATAGTAATCAAGGCAGGAAATACCTACTTTTATCTAGAGGGAGGAGAAGTTGTTAAACAAACCAACCAATTTTATTTTTTGAAAGTAATCAGTAACAGAAAGAAATCAAAACAGGGTAGTAGTGGTTGTGGGGTAGAAACTTACTTGAGTGGGGTGATACTTTAGATGGTAAGTGTCATTTGAACCAAGGCCTCAGAGACAAGAAGGAAATTGGCTATGCCAAGAACTAAGCATTCCAGACAAAGGAAAGAGGAGATTCAGAAGATAGAAATAAACTTGGCAGTTGGAAGAACATAAAGAAGTCCCAGGAGGCTGAAAGATGGTGAGCAGAGGGAGAGTGGTAGGAGTTGGGGCTGGAGATTGAAGCAGAAGCTGGAGTGGCTGTGGTAGGAAAGGAAATAAATAGGTAGGCTCCAGACATATTTGGGAAGTAGAGCCAGCAGTATGTTCTGAACGAGTTGGCATGGGGACCACTACAGTTTGTATGTCCCCTCCGAATCTCATGTTGAAATGTAATCCCTAGTGTGGCAGTGCTGGTGGGGGAGTCTAGTGGGAGGTGCTCAGGTCATGAAGGCAGATCCCTCATGAACAGATGAATGCCCTCTCTTTGGGGGAGGGAGTGAGTTCCCCCTGTATTAGTTCCGGGAAAGCTGCCTGTTACAAAGAGCCTGGCACCTCCCACTCTCCCTTGCTTCCTCTCTTACCATGTGACTTCTCACACCAGCTCCCATTTCCCTTCTGCCAGGTATGGAAGCAGCCTGTGGCCCTCGCCAGATGCAGATGCCCAATCTTGAACTTTTCTCGACATCATGAGCCAAATAAACCATTTTCTTTAAAAATTAACCAGCCTAGGGTATTTCTTTACAGCAATACAACATGGAGTAAGACAGGGAGGTAGGAAAAAATAATCAAGGATGACTCTGGGTTTTGGCTTCAGCAACTGAGTGGAGGGTAGTACCACTTTGAGTGGGAGCAGTGAGAGGAACTAAGTTGGGAGAAAAGCAAGTGCTTTGCTTTGAATATGTTCCACATAAAGTATCCATTAGACACTCAAGGGAAAATGTCAAGCAGATGACTGGATATACAACTCCAGAGGTAAACAGAAGTTTTGAGCTAAAGATACTTATTTAAGAGTCATTGGCTTATATACCCATTACCTGAAGCCCTGGACCACTTAGGGGAAAGGGCAAAAGGGGAAGAGAAGGGCCACGGAGCACTCTGGCATCCAGATGGTTAGAGTGGAGGATGAACCAGCAAAGGATAACAGTAAAGAGTTGCCAGTGAGGTGGGAGGAAAACAAGGGCAGTGCCACCTAATGAACCAGGTGAAGAAAGTGATCAAGGAGGGAGATATTAACTGTGTCAAACGTTGCTAAAGAGTTGAGTTTGAAACGGGGAAGAGGGGAGGGCAAGGTGGCTCACGCCTGTAATCCCGGCACTTTGGGAGGTCGAAGCAGGCAGATCACCTGGGGTTGGTAGTTCAAGACCAGCCTGGCCAATATGGTGAAACCCCATCTCTACTAAAAATACAAACAATTAGCCAGGCGTGGTTGTGGGTGCCTGTAATCCCAGCTACTTGGGAGACTGAGGTGGGAGAATCGCTTGAACCCAGGAGGCAGAGGTTGCAATGAGCTGAGATCACATCACTGCACTCCAGCCTGGGTCAACAGAGTAAGACTCTCTCAAAAATTTTAAAAGTTGGGGTGGGGGGAAGAGAAGTGACCAGTAAGTTTGGCAAATGGAACTGTTGGTGATATTGACAGGAGCAGTATCAGTAGAATGATGGGTTGAAAAGGGAATAAGATTCCCATCATGACCACTTTCGCATTTAAAACCCATCAATGGTTCTCCATCATATAAAAAGATAAAAACCACATTCCTTACCATAAAAGTGACTTTCCACCATCTAACACTATTAAGGAAATTGTTTAGTTTTCAGGGTTCTTAATTGAAAAACAAAACAAAACAAAACAAAACAGAATTCACTTTAATTTATGAAAGCAGAACTGGGCTTATGAAAAGATATTAGGTATCTCACAGGATCTCCCTAGAGAGGGCCCACAAGCCATGCTTGGTTGTTACCATAACCAGAAACAACCAAAACAAGAGCCACATTGCCAGGAGGAACCTCATCTGTTATGGGGCAGTTCCAGCTTAATTGGACCTAGAAATCCCACACGGTCGCCCCAGAAGCAGCAGATGCCTCCGCCACCATCTCTGTCAGGAGACCAATCTGTCCACAGTTGACATCTCCCTTTGCTCATTTTATCCTCTTGTTGGGAGACCCCTGGCCACATGAGAACCCCTTACTGCAAGAGTCTGGAATCTATGTTATATATCTCATCTCCCAATAGCTCTTTCCCCTTCTTTTGGTAACTATCTTGATTTTTGTTAGCCTAGCGGTCTACTGATTCTGGGGGAAGATGACTCTAGTCTCAACCCATGGATAGTACTTCCAATGTGGCCCAAGGCGATACTCTCCACTTCTGGCCACAGTGATAGGTTCAGGGACAAGCATATGACGTAGTTCTGGTTAGTAAAATAAAAGAAACATTTACTTGAGAAACTTCTGTGAAAGAAACTACCTTAATCTTGCAAGACAGCTCCTAGAAGCCATCTTCACTCTCTATTCCTGGACTGAAGCCTCGTCCCCAAGGAAGAACATCACTGTGGGAGGGATCAGTTACAACCAGCTTTGGGCTGGAGGGCCACCAGCCAGGAATGATGCTGACCCTGCTGAAGGCAGAGAAGAGAGACTGAAAGAAGACTTCAAGGACATCACTAGGTCGCTGAAACAAACCAGTTCTGAAAGCTTTCACTACATCTAGCCTTTCCAGTTTCCTAACCTACTACATAAATGCTCTTCATGTTTAAGCAACTATGAACTCATTTTGGTTAACAGTAATGAAACACTGTAACTGAGTCAAGCCTGAACCTACCTCACTGGGTTCCTTTCTTAGCGTCACTCATACAATGCCATTCACCTTAAATCTCCAAGCATTCTGTTAATGCTTGCTGCCTACTTACTTGCTGCATGCCTACTTCCTACTCACCCTTAAGACCAGCTATAACGTCAACTCCTCCCTGAAGGACTCCCATGTTCTCCTGCCCTTGCTCTATTATAGCATACATCAATGTCTAACCTGCATTACAGTAGATCTTGAAAGCATGTGCCCCCTACATTAGATCATAAGGCCTTTGAGAGTCAGGACTGTCCCTCTGTCCTAAGTGCCTCTCACAGAGTATGTGGCAGTGTCTTTGCATTCATCAAGAGTTTATTAATTCTTCAGTGATTCCCAAACATGTGTGGACAGTAGTGATTTCCTCTGGTGCAGTCTTGTAAATTTACATGGTAAGATTATACAAATTTCCTAGTCAATCTCCAAAGAACAAAGTCATCTTTGATGACAGTTACTCTTAAAATCACCAAGTTCTTACAGCTCATCTAATCTACCATTTCATTTTACAAACAAAGGAAAGTAAAGACCAGAGAAGGTGAAGTCATGGAAAATTAGTGAAGCTCAGTCTTGAGACCCACACTTCCCGCTTCAGTGTCCATTCTACGGCAGTAAGTTGCCTCTTTCTTATTGGCCCTGAGAGCTGAGGGTAAGCAGGACTGACCATCACTAAGAATCTCCCTGGGCGTCTTTGGTGAATGTGGCCCACTCCTTTGCCACTTGCATCTTTTCAAAGTCTTCCTGCCCTCTGCGTCTCTCACAGTCAACTGGAGAAGCTACTGATGGAAACTATTATTATATACATAGGGGAAATTGTCTCCCCCATCTTACCTTTGTCAGGAAGGGAAAAATCTTACTCTTCTCAAAGGAATTTCTGAGTTTGTATGAAAAGGTTTCAGAAAAGGCAGGAGGATTTTCTCATGGCCTCTCAATCTTCAGACTCCTGCTCTGAAACATTTAATCCCTTTCAGAGCAGCCATTGTCCAGATTTAGGAACAGTGGGTCAAGGCTCTCTTTCAAATGAATTCCTCAGCCGTCCTTGACTCCCTCCTTCAGATTCTATCTCTCTCCTGTCTGGCACTATGCACTCATCTGACTGGTTTGCTTTCCAAACTCTGGCTGGCCATTGCCTTCCAGGCAAATGATTATTGCTGCAGGGACCTACAGCAGGGGACATGGGATGGCACTCCCAGGAGTCAGGGAAGACTTTACACACAAGGTGATTTTTTTTAGCTCATGTTTTAAGGATAAATAACTTTGCCAAGTGAGGGAAATGTGAGGATGGTGGACAGGTCGGGAGACAGTGAAGGACAACAAAGAGAACATATACAAAGGCATAGTTGTCAAAGGACTTGGTGTGTCTCGGAATGATATAGTGGGTTGACTGGTACCAGCCCCCTCCCCAATGATATATCCATGTCCCAACACCTGAAATATGTGAATGTGACTTTACTTTGGAAAAGGGTCTTTGCTGATGTAATTAAGGAACTTGAAATGAGCTCATCCAGGAATATGCCAGTGGCCTTACATCCAATGACAGGTATCCCTATTAGAGAAAGAAAGAGGAAGACTTGAGACAAAAGAGAAGGGAATGACACACAAAAGGGAAGGCCCCGTCAAGAAGGAAGCAGAGATTATAGCGATGCTGCAATGCTGCCAGGACAAGGAATGCCTGGAGCCACCAGAAGCTGGAAGAGACAAGGAAGGATTCTTCTCCAGATCCTCCACAGAGAACATAGCCCTGTGATCCTGATTTCAAATTCTGGTGCCCAAAACTGAAAGGGAACAAACCTCTGTTTAAACCACTGAAAGTTTGTAGTAATTTGTTAGAGCAGCCCCAGGAAACTCATGCACACGGCCAGAAGTACATTGTGGCAGTTTAGGATGCATTGCTGGGTACACCAGCAACCCCTCTATTCCTCCTTTCTATCAGATGTAGATCAAAGCCTGTCCTTCCTTTACAAGCAAAGCCAGGCTTATTAGCAAAAACCAGGCATAATCATGAGGTTCCTCAAAGGGGCATAGTCAAAATATGCTAATGGGAGGGAAAACCCTATTCTCAGTAGGACCTGAGATGAGATTGACTCATTTTAAAATCAGCCACAATGGCTCATGCCTACAATCCCAGCAACTCAGAAGGCTGAGATGGGAGTATTGCTTGAGGCCAAGAGTTCAAGACCAGCCTGGCCAATATAGCAAGACCCCATCTCTTTAAAAAAAAATTACCCAGGCATGGTGGCACCTACCTGTAGTCCCAGTAGGCTGGATGCTGAAGTGGGAGGATCACTTGAGCCCAGGAGTTCAAAGCTACAGAGAGCTGTGATCACACCATGGTACTCCAGCCTGAACAACAGAGTCAGACCTTGACTCTTTAAAAAAAAAAAAAAAGAAGGACAAAAAAACTCACTGCTAGCCTTGGTGAGGCGTACTCACCTTTTAGGTAGTCATATAAAGAAATCAACCCAGCTCTCTCTGGAAGAAATCTGACTGGTACTGCAGACTCACAGTCACTCAGAGGATGAGAGCCAGCCCTCACCTCTCACTCTCTGGGATGCCTGAAGCACTAAAGTTGGTCACTCATGTTTGCAAGAGGCTGAGAGAGAGCAAGGTCAGAACTGCCTCTTGGGCAAAAGTGTGAAGAGTAAACACTGAAGAGGAAATAGTTTGGGGCAACTGAACTCAGTAGAGAAAAGAACCATCCGTAGAAAGGCAAGCACCTTCTTCAGGTGTCTATAAGACTTTTCTTAGGTCTAAGCCTTTTTCTTGTGTAGCAAAAAAGAACAATGAGCATGTGCTCCAGGTTTTGTATCTTAGTGCTGTATGACCCTTCCTAGATCTGGAAAAGAACTTCCCAGAACAGCACCATCAATGGGTCTGGTGACAGCTGATGGGACAGCATGGGGGAGGGGAACACCCACAGGGAGAGAACTGGTCTTAGGAGCCCCTGTTCTCTGGGACTGGATAGGTGCTGCCTCCTGTGGGTGTTCCTATGCAAGAAAAGTCACCTTGGGCAATGACAGCAATAAGACCCCACTGGAACCAAGCTAAGAGTAAAATCAAGGCACTGAGGGTTTTCTGCCAGGAAGGGCACGATTAGATTTGCTTTTTATAGAGATCACTTTAAGAGGAGTGTGGAAAATGGAGTGGCTGGGAAGAAACTGGTAACAGAAGGATCACGTTCCAGAATGTTTAAATAACAGTCCAAGAGAAAGATGAAGACCAGACGAAGGCGGAGGCAGTGTGGGCAGAGCACTGACTGGAGAGGGGGTTCTAACTTGGGACACTGAGCAGAGAGCTGTTGTGTTAAACCAAGATCTGGACAGAAGACAAGTGGTAGAATTCTCTGTCCCATCCCTGTTCCCAGCAACCTGGGATGCTGGGGCACCCGGGCTTCTTAGAGCTGAAGAAAATCCTGGACATTTCCATGTCTGAGGCTTTTAGAATTTTAAATAAGAAGAAAAAAAAATTCAAAAACAGGGCCAAATAAACAGTGGTATCACTTAAATATTTGCTTTTTAAAAATTATGGCTTTTAAATCACATGCATAATGCACTGTATGTCTGTTTACTCTTCAAGGACAATCATAGAAGCCCTTCCACCCCCACTTTTTTAAGCATCAATTCATCAATTATACCATCAGGGCTCTAGTCCCATAGAGACACAATTTTCAGTCGTGTGATGAGAGTCTTCGCCCAGGCTTGGCAGTGCCTCCCTGAGACAGTATGCATAACCCCGACTGGAGATGAAGTTAAAAATAGACATTGGAGGCTGGCCGTGAATGTGAGGCCTGGGCATGTGGTCCTCTGTGATAGACACCGAGGCTAGCTGTGCATGCTCTGAGAGTCGAACCCTGAAAAAGTGCCCAAAGAAATAGTTACTCTCAAGGGGCTGGCTGGGAAGAGCTAGAAGCCAGAGGGACCAGGCTGAGAGTAAAAGCTGGAGACAAAGGGGAAGAGCCATGAAATATTCCCAAGCCCACCAGCTGTCAGCCACATGGGTAGGGAGATGCTCTTGGAGTTTAAGAAGATAGCCTGAAACAGACTCACTCCCAAGCCCTCTAGCCAACTGGGCAAGAAGAAAAGCACATTCTACGGGAACCCAGGGCTTCCAATCAGGTGGCAATTTGTCTCCTTCCCACAGCTTTAGTTTGAGCCTTAAGTCCGCTATCATGGCTTCTCCTGATTAGGGTTCTAACTTATATTTTCTTATTCTCTTATTCTTCTGTCTTTAACCCTGGCACATATCTTATGGGGCAGTATTGAATAGTGAGAAAAGCACTGGCTTTCAGGTCGCACAGACCTAGCTTCAAGCTCTTTGGCACAGTAGTACACTATTCTGAGCCTCAATTTCTCTACCTATAAAATGGGAGAGATAGTACTAACCTCATAGTATTTATTGTGAAGATTAACAGATAATGGTCGTGAAGGTGCCTTATGATCTCAAAGCACCACATGCACCACTCCCCAAAGTCAGATCATCCTTACTGCAGTTGGTGTACGGAAAAACTTCTGGCCCGAGGCACCCCAGAGCCTAGGGATTGTGGCCACAGCATATGACTTGCAACCTAAGGTTTCACACAGCAACAACCCTGGGACTACCCCACTTCTTATGACTCAGTGTTGTGGGACATCTTTTACCCCAATTTCTCTTTTTCTACCGCCCACAACCACCTGTCTCATTCCAACTGGCTCTTGCATGACCTAATTTGGATCTGTTCTTGACACAAGCCTTGTCCTAAAGCTCAGGCCTTCAGTAGCCTTTCACAACCATACTATTCCAACATGGACTTTTACTTGGCAAAAGCCCCTGATCTCTACTGGTTGGTAAAGCAGAATGAGGAATAGAAACATGATTACACTGACCCTCCAATAAATACGGCTACCCCAGGCCCATATGTAAGTCTTCCTCTTCTTTCCTTATTGTTCTTCAAAGCCCAGCTAAGACAGAACCTCCTCCAGGAAGGCTTCATGATACCTCAGATGCTTCTGAGTTTCATCTCCCTCTTCTGATAGCCCTGAGTACTTTGGGCTTTATTTATATTACAGTGATGTGAATTCACATATATATTTCTCCAACTCCCATGAGCACTTCGATTTACCTGTATATTTCTTATAACACCAGAGTGGATGTTCAGTAATATGTATTGAGTCTATAACAAATCCCCTCTTTAAGGCTTTCTATTTACCAAAGGTACTTCCCCCCAACCCTCCAGAACAACTTTAGTGCTTTTTAGTAGAAAGCACTGGCCCATCACCTGTTTTTATAAATAAAGCTTGACTTGAACACAGCCATACATATTCATTTATTCAGCATGCATCTCTAATTTTGTACTGCAGTGGCAGAGTTGAACATTCACAATGGAGACTTTAAACATTATAGGTTGCAAAGCCAAAAATATTTACTCTCTGGCTCTTTGCAGAAATTTTGGTCAACCCTATTTTATAGCAAGGAAGTCTAAGTTCATCTGCAATGCAGGGATAATAACAAACATCACTGACTGTTGGGAAGATAAAATGATAGCAGACGTAAAATTTTTCTGTACATGGCATATGCTTTTCCTGCCATTTGGGGTCAAGTTGAGGCTTGAAATCTCAAGTGACGATGGGACAAGTGTGAAGGTGGCCTATCCCACTGAAGCTGCTACCTGGTAAGCATACCGTGTTGCACAAACACGGAACTCAAATATCTGCCAACAATGAACCAAACTCCAGCCTGCCCTCCAGAATAGACTCGTCCCATATGGCATTAATCAGATGGGGCTATAGCTGCTGGAGAGAATAAAATAGGCCCCTGAATGTTTCTGTTCCTCATTTATGATAAATGCTTTGAGAAGTCCCTTAATTAGTGCCACTGGCAGATTTGCATAACTGCGGGTTATGGTAGATAAGAATGATTTTTTACTTGATTTGACAGAGCTAACATGCAAACCCCAAAATATTTTCAATGAGCCTCCTAGCTAGTTATCAACATGAATCTTATACTTCCTAAGGTGGACCTCTAAGTCTCGAGGAAGTGACATGTTTTAAGACTTGGGGGAAGTGTGGGTGATGGGATAGGCAGGCTTGGGCATAGCCCTGGGTTTACATGGAGGAAGGTGACATTTCATTGCAGCTGAGCTGGAAGAGGTATCCATCAAGAGGGGAGAGCTGGGCTGGAATTTGAAGGCCCTGCTACTTCTGGCTGTGGGCTGCCCATGGCTGGGATGGTGGGAGGGGAGCCATTCAGGAGCCATTTCACACCACCAAGTTCTCTTATTTGTGAACATAATGTGCAGCTGCCTTTGTCCAGCTGAGAGGTTTCATCCATCTTAATGAGATATGAAGCCTTCCCCCAGAAAGGGGAAGTTGTGTGCCAAGCTCCTGAGCAAGTGAAGATGGGCTTGACCCCAGGCTCCCACACCCACTCAGATACCCTCTCCACCACCTCATGCTGCAGGGGCACCTCATGTTACTGAGCATCAGATCCCTAATGGCACCATCATACTGAACCTGGAAAGGAGGCAGAGAGGGTCATTAATACTCAGAGTTAAGAAACTGAGGCTCAAAAACTGCACATGGCCCCCTCGCGCGTGGGATACACAGATGGGAACCCTGATCCCAGCCCTGCAGTCCTCTCCACCATGCCGCCCCTAGTGGAGATGGCCGCCTGGCTCCCTGTTGCTGACGACAGAACTCTGGGCTGGCCCTTCTGTTCCTACTGCCAGCCATGTGACTGGAGCTCTGCTCAGACCAGACTCTTTATCTAAGATTCCCCACCAGCTGCCTGCAAAGCCTAATCCACGTTTCACTGATGCCCAGGGCTTTCCAGGGCCACAGCTAGGGTGAGGTGAGTGAGCCATCAGGGTACAAAACTTATGGAGGTGCTCACACTCAGGGTTGTGCAAATGCCATCGCTTTGCTGTGAAGATTGAATAAAGTACTGTATATAAAGTGCTTAGGTGCTATAAAAGTATGGGATATTGTTTTTAGTAATAGCTGTACTAGTAATAGGAGTATTGAGAGAAGATCTGCTTTTTCTTCTACGTGGAGATTAAAGTAATTTTTTCAGCAAATAAGCTAAGAGATTTGTAGTTATATGAATGTTAGTTATTGTTCCAGAAGAACTTGCAAGCCTTTAGGGGCCTAAATGTCCTAATGCAGACAGTTAGTTTTATCCCATTTCATGGCCCAACTGACCCTCTAACCCCGCCCTGCCTTTCTTACATGCTGAGAAGTTTGGATTCCACACGAGCTAACAGGAGTCACTGACGGATTTTAAGCTGGAAGTGATACAGCAAATCTGTGCTTATGAAGATCCCTCTGGCAATGTGATCTTGAGCCAGACAGGGCCAGAACCAAAGGCAAGGAGGCCAGTTAGAGGCAGGTGAACCTCCTGGCAGGAAACTAGGAGGCCTGAATTTGGGCAGTGGTAGTAGGGAGAAGAAAGGGCCAGGCAAGAGAGTATGGATGAGGAAGTAAAATCTGTTCTTCACTCCTGGAAAAACAACTGTGAATCAGTGATACCATCTTTATCCCCAAAGGCAAACAGATCCTTCATTAGTGCTAGCAATTGAGAGCTGTGTGAGGTTTGGTACCCACTAGCTGCTAAACATGCATATAAAAGGAAGCACACCATATGCTATGATGAGTTAATGCCAATTGGCCCCACTCAGATATATACTGCTTTAATTTTAACACTTCATTTGAACAAAAGTCTACTTCTAATGAAGCTAAGGATTCCCAAAGAGTTTCTTCCTGCTGGCCAATTTGACTTGATCTCTTTCCTTGGTGATGAAATACCTCTTTCAGTAGGTATGACCAGGATTCAGATATCAATGAGATAAGATAAGCAACATTATGGACATATGAAATTAGATGCCTTGGAAGATGGTGAGTTCCCTGTCACTGAAGGCATGCAAGCAAAAGCTAGACAGCCACTTGATGGAGTTGTTGCAGTAAATATTCAAACATCAGAAGGTGAGTGAGATAGGGATGTTGGACTTGATGACCTTTAAGAGCTTCCAAAACCATGAAATTCTGAAAGGTTGAATCAGAAATGTAGCTCTTGGTTGATCAGGGGAACCCCATAATTACAGCAGGTCAGAATGAGGATCTAAGATTTTTCAAGCAAATCCAGAAGTTATAACCACCTCAGGGAAAAAATCTGGATAACCCATCAGCCAAGATGGCCCAAGGACATGAGAATGGAGATCTTCAGAAGAGCTCTGGCCAGGCACAGTGGCTCAAGCCTGTAATCCCAGCACTTTGGGAGGCCGAGGTAGACAGATTCCTTTGGCACAGGAGTTCAAGACCAACCTGGGCAACGTGGAAAAACTCTATCTCTACAAAAAATTAGCCAAGTGTGGTGGAATACACCTGAAGTCCCAGCTACTTGGGAGGCTGATGGGGAAGACTGCTTGAGCCCAGGAGGCAGAGGTTGCAGTAAGCTGAAATCACACCACTCCACTCCAGCCTGGGTGACAGAGCAAAACCTTGTCTCAAAAAAAAAGAACTTTGCTTTCAACATCATCTTGAGGACCCTCGCACAAATGAGAAAATTTTTTTATGGATAAGAACTAGGAAGCACTTTGATTTTTCTGTTCTATACAACTGACGTGTGTATCGTTTCACTCTGCCCATCAGAAAGCTCAGAACTTAATTTGCACATGGAAATAACAATCACGCAGACCTTTGTGTTCTGGTTGTCATCAGCGCCCTCTCCTCTCCTACCTCACCACCCTTGTGGCCTCTTAATGTATACACTTTCTAGTCCTAATTTTGTTTTTAATCTATAGTTTGCCTATTATCTATGTTTCCTATAAGCTACCTCAACTGCTCTGAGAAACGAGGAGGAAGAAAAACAAGAAAATAAATAATAAACCACCATCAAGGAAATGAATTATTGGCTTTCAGTGGTAAATTGTGAGGAAATTATCAGGGCGCATTAGGCTGGGGTCCATAGACTTGAGTAGTCAGCACTCTCTGCCATGATGGAACTCCTCTCACTCCTGGCCTCAGTCTCCCCTTCCACAAAATAATGTCTGGAACCCTGGCCTAGATTGAGCTTTGGCCCTCAAGATCTCCTTGCTTTTGGTTGTTCTGCTCAAGTTCCCAGGTACATCTCCAGATACTGCCCCTCTACCCAGCTCAGGCCTCTCCTAGACTTCAAGCTCTCTTCCCTATAGACAACATCCTTGATTTTATATAAATATATTTTAAAATAATATGCTTCTATATATTTATTATGTTTCTTGTACTGTTCTGAATACTTCCCTGTAGTAATTAATGTAAACTTCATAATAATCTTATGAGAGAGATGCCATTATTATGACTATTTTACAGATGAGAAAACTAAGGCCTTTAGAGGTTAAGTAAATCACTAGTAAGTGACAGAGCCAGATTCAAAATCCAGGCAACCAGACTCCAGTTTGTGCTCTTAATTATATGTTCCCTCAGATCCAACCATGACTTTGACTCGGCTCCCAGACCTTACTCGGATTATTAGCTCTCCTGGATTATTGCCTTCCTGCCATCCAGTTAAACTTTCCTGAGTACTACTTGGGGTCAAACTCTGTGCTGGGACAGGAACCAGGCATGAATCAACATTGACCACTCATTAGAAGCTGTCTATTTGGGGACTAGAGTGGAATATGTACCCCATTCACTAGAATCCAAAGGGAAATCAAATATGTGCTGTATGAAAGTTCAGTCAATGGGGTATGCCAATGGGACCTGCATTGACAGAGACGGAAATGCAAGGGGGTGGGAAGAGCATTACAGGCAGATGGAAAGATCTGAGCCAAGCCCAGAGGCATGACAGTGCATGGCATATTCAGGAAAGATATGAGGTTTCGATAATGGTGACTTGGTTACATGGCATCACAGGGTCTGACTCCTGCCTTTCTCTTTGAACTGGTCTTATTCAACCTTTCCATTCAACTGTTAGTAAATACATATTTGTCGAGTGCCTATTAGAGTCAGGAACTGTTTTAAGTGCTAGGGATACAGCAGTCAACAAGATACCCTCATTCATGACCCTCCCTTTCAAGGTAATGGAAGGCTACATGTAGTTCATTAAATAAAACAGAAATATGTCAGGTGGTGGTAAGTGCAATGAAGGATAACATACAGAGTAATGGGGCAGAGAGTGGGGGAAGGTTGCTTTTGCATGTAGAGCTATCAGAGAAGGCCTCTTTAATAAGGTAACCTTGTAGTACATAGCTGAATGGAATGGTAGGGTGAGCTATGAAGATATCTAGTATGAAGGTGTCATAGGCAGAGGGAGGAAAAATGTACATGCCTGGGAAATGAACGATCTCTCTCACTTTTGAGGAACAGCAAAACGAGGCTAGTGAAAAGGTGGTGAGGAAATGAGATCCAAGCTGCTACAGGGCTCTGGGCCATGTGGGGTCCTGTTCACTGGAGTAAGAACTTTGGAGTGTGCTCTCAGTGCAGTAGGAAGCTGCTGAAAGGCTGTTGGTGAACAGGCATTACAGCCACGTGAGCATTTCTAAATCTGGAAAAGCCAAGTTCTGTCCTACCACAGGGTTTCTACCGATGCTGTGCCCTCTGCCAGGAATATCTTCCCCGACTCTTTTCTGAGCCACTGCCCACTCCCCTTAGGGAAGTGTCTTTACTTCCCTTTTGTAGCACTTACCAAAACGAACATTATGCAATCATAGGTGTAACTTTCATTTCTCACTGTTTCTTCCACTAGATAGCGAGCTCCATGAGGTGAGACAGTGTGGCTGTCCTCTATTTATGCCTGTATCTTCATAGCCAGCACAGGGTCTGATTTTAAAGAGGTGTTCAATAAATATTTATTGAATGAATGTGATAATAAATGAAATATAAAGATGGAAAGTCAAGTTGGAGCCTCTAACCCTGGGGTAGAGAATTATCTCTGGCCTACAGACCATAGAAAGGCCATGTAGAAAGCATATTAAGGGTGCACTTCAGGGTATGATTCTGCCCAGCCCCTAATAACTATGGGCAAGATAAAAGGAATTGAGACTGAGGCAGAAAGAATAGAAAGCAATGTTTAAAGCTGCTTGATAGGCTTCCTTTCCTGTGTTAAATGTTCATATTAGGGAGAAATGTGTGTGTTATAGAGGATTTCATGAATTTAGGGATTTTACCAAGGTCTGAGTAATGCTGCAATGTATGGTGATAACAATCAATGATTGCTAGTAGTATGATCAAACAACAACAGCAAGTGCCAAGCAGCAGAGATTATGCTATATTAGAGTCAGGAGATCTGAGTTTGTTCATCCATTTATTAATTTATTCAATCACTATTCATTCAACAAAATTGATTATTGACCACATGGTAGGGGGGTAGGCCCTATGACAGGCACTAGATTTAGGTTCTGTTTGTTACCTACTACTTATGCAGACTTAGGCAAGGCATTTAACATCTCTGTATAAGGAGGAAAAGAATTCTTATTTAAGAGGAAGTAGTATTCTCCATTAAAGGAAAAGACAGAGCCCTCCATACTTTGTTCAGAGATCTGGGTTTCCACATGGAGAGGCATGATAGAGTAAAAGGCCTAAATTCTGTCTGTCTCCTTGAGTTTCCTTTTCCTCATAGAGTTCTCACTTGGATTCCTCTGGCACACCCAAAGAGTGTGGAATGGTTGCTATCATCTGCTTCGTGGTCTAGCAAAATACCTACTTGTTCCCCAGGGCCCACATTAAATGCCAGAGCTCTTGAAACCTCCATTGGCTCCCTACTCTCTTAGCAAAATAAATCCCTCCCCTCTGCCCCACTTAGAACACTCAGCTCATCAAGTTGTTGTGCAGCTGACTTCTCCATGTGACTGGAAGGTGGGTTCTTCCGAGAAGCATGTTTTCTTCCCTCTGTCTCTCCAGCCTTTGGCTGAGTGTCTGGCCCAGAATATATTCTCTGTAGCTAAGTGGATAAAAAGTCACCAGGCCAGCAGGATAACTGAGGACAGTGTTCAGGAGGGACACTGGGGATTGTGAAAGTCCCACTGTAGGTCATGTGATAAAACCTTCTCATCTCCCCTAGGAAATCACCAGAAAACTCTTTCTTATTCCCTAATGCTCTTGGGACATGAGGATTTGTCGGCAAGATAGAAAGAAAATCTGAGGTCAGCAAAGTCAGCAGACATAGAAGACAGCCATAAATCTGGGTGACATTTAATTCACAACTCAAGAAGACAAAATATATTACCCTAATTTTACAGGTAAGGAAATCAAGGCTTGCACAAGTCAACAGGCTTGTCCAACACACACAACTGGAGTGGCTAGGCAGCCATTCAAACAGGTTTGCTTGATTCCAAAGTGGAAGGCATTTCCCTCTATGATTCTATGACTGCTTCCTACTTGTCAAAAGTTTGATAAGTTTGATGATGACTTTGCCTAATTTTATTTTAAGCCACATTAATAACAGGAAACATCATTGTACATAGCATGGAAAGAGAGGAATGTTTCTAGCCATGGGGTATAAATAGCAAACTGATCTCCTGTCTTCAGAAAGGGACCAGAAGTGAAACTTCAGCAGGCGGAGTGACTGCATGTGAGGGAAGAGAGCAGCCTCTTTGCACACATGGGCACACACTGCCGAAAATGAGTTTTGAGTTGTTGCTGCCATAATCTCTACAAACGCCCACCATGGAATGACATCACTGCCAAAGCCCAATTAGTTCAGAGAAGACCCTGGCACTGGATGATATTCCTTCAAGATGGCATGAAATTCCAAATATAAATTGGGTCCGCACTGGGCGATGATTCAAGAAATCGTATTGGCCAGTTCACAGGACTAGAAATCCTTTAGACAGGCTTTGGAAATTGTATCATTCTAGATACAGACAGAGGTATAGTTACAACCCAGACCTCTCAATAAACATCTAGAAAAAGAAATGCGGAGGTTCTCTGACAACCATGTGGTTATCATATCATGGATTACACTTACAGAAGATGGAGGAAAAGTTTATCAAGATGCATCATCTTCTTGAGCTGCCTTATCTTTTCAGGAAAACAACTGTCAAACATTTAAAATAGTAAGAACTCCCACATTTGAATTGCTCTTTACAATTTGCTTGCAGGTACTTAATCAGATGTTACCTCCATGACAACCCAGTAGGATCAATACAATTACTGTTGCTATTTTATAGATGAAAGTCTAAGGTTTAAGAGAGGTATATTTTGAGGGTTACTTGAGGACAGAGATTTGTATCCCTCTTCTTTGTGTCTTCAGCTTGTTTCCCAGGGCCCCACCTGTCACAGGATGCTACAAACGCCAATTGAATTGAATGGAATGGAACTGCCCAAGCCCAAAAGTCACAGCAACAGAACTCACAGCCCAGTGTTCATTCCTACCTGATGTGCTGTCACATCATCGGTCTAATGCTTACCATGCACCTGTTTTGTGTCTGGACATGTGAGAAACACTGTTAGTCCAGGTAGGCCCCATGTAATCACGAAGATCTGTGGAAGAGGGAGGCGGAAGAAAGCCAGAGAGACAACAGTGTGAGGAAGACACATCACTGCTAGTTTTGAAATTGGAGGAAGAAGCCATAAGCCAAAGAATGCAGGCAGCCTCCAGAAGGCTAGAAATGGCAAGGAAATGGATTTATCCTACTGCCTTTGGAAAGAACACCACCCTGCAGGCACTTGGACTGAACCCAGTGGAATCCATTTTGGACTTCTGACTTCCATAACTGTAAGACATTATTGTATTGTTTAAGTCAGTGGTCCCCAACCTTTTTGGCACCAGGGACTGGTTTCATGGAAGGAAATTTTCACAGACCAGGGTGTAGGGGGATGGTTTGGGGATGATTCAAGCACATTACATTTATTATGCACTCTATTTCTTTTTATTATTATTAATATACTTTAAGTTCTGGGATACATGTGCAGAACGTGCAGGTTTATTACACAGGTATACACATGTGCACTCTATTCCTATTATTATTACATCATAAAATATAATAAAATAATTATACAACTCATCATAATGTGGAATCAATGGGAACCCTGAGCTTGTTTTCCTACAACTAGACGGTCCCATCTGAGGGTGATGGGAGATAGTGACAGAACATAAGCCATTAGATTCTCATAAGGAGCATGTAACCTAGATCCCTCACATGTGCAGCTCACAATAGGGTGCAAGCTCCAATGAGAATTCAATACCACTGCGGATCTGACAGGAGGTGGAGCTCAGGCTGTAATGCTCACCAGCCCACTGCTCACCTCCTGCTGTGGGGCCTGGTTCTGGTCCATGGCCTGGGGGCTGGGGATCCGTGGTGTAAACCATTCTCAATTTGTGGTCATCTGTTACAGCAGCAATAGGAGACTAATACAGGGTAGCAAAGGACTACTATGAGTCAAGAAGCATGATTCCTGCATGGATCAAAAACTGACGGTTTTCATATCCTTCATTTTGTGTTTTACTTCCAAACATTTACACTAAGAAAACAATCAGAATTCTTATGAATGTTTATATAAGAATTTTCACTTACAACATTAAAAAGCTCAATAATAAGGGATTAATACCCATCCACACAACACAGTACTATGTGGCCATTAAAAACTACTTTCTTTGAAAAATATTTAATAGCATAGGAAAAGCTGATGATCAAGTTTAAAAAACAGGTTAAAAAATAATATGTAATTCCAATTTTATAAATGTTGAAAGAAATAGAATGTTAATGATGGAATAAAAATTTAAGGTAATTTCTTAAAAAGGTAATGATGGTTATCTTTGTGGGGAAAGATTGTGGGAGTTTTTTTTGTTTTCCCATACATTTCTGTATCTTCCAGAAATGAGCATGAATTACTTTTATAATCAGAAAAAGAAACAATTATGTTAAAAATAAAGCAAGCCCCTCAGGTAACAAAAGCCACAAAATTCATCAAGCCTTTGACTGAATAATCTCATTCATGAAAATATATCCTAAGGAAATAATTCAAAACAAAAAAAAATCTTATAAGTGAAAAGGTTTTTGCAGCAATGTTTCTTACATTCATTTAAAATGGGAAGCAGCCTGACTATCCAGCAATTTAATTATGATAAAACAAATTATAATATATTTGCTTGATAGAATATTTTAGTCATAAAAATAATTAATACAAAGACTATCTAGAAATACAAAAACTACAAACCAGTACAAAGTAAAAAACTGAAGCACAAAACATAAAATGCCTATAATTGTGATGATTCTACTTAAGTGTGGATAAAGATAGAAAAAGAGATAGGAATTATAAATAAGTGCTATGTCAAAGAAATGGGATTCTGAGAGTAATTTGTGTAAAGTCACTTCAATAGTAAATAGAACAATTTCATACAGATATGCACCAGAATATAAGCCAAGAAAACTGAGGATGGAAGACTGGTTGAGAGCACTGGAATTATAATGACAACAGAAGTGGAAGCAAGATCTGTGAGAAAGGGCACTAGAGACCACCCACACAAGGGCACATAATTTTATTTTTATTTATCAGCTCAGCAAATAGTTCTAAAGACACTTTCCTCACATATAAGTAAAGCTGAAATGAAGAATAAGAAAATGACAACACAAAACTTAGCCTTTGGGTTACTTCTGGGGAGCAAGGAGAAGGATTCCATTGATAAGGGAAACACAGACTTACATAAGGATTGACCATTTTTTAGTTTTTAAATTGGGTGGTGGGTACATAAATATTCTTTTTATTATTATTCTGATGTATCACCTGTACTTACAACCTTGATTGTCACATACTGGCTCACCAAAAAAGTTATTTGCAGAATGAATGAAGCTTTTCAGTGGCTCCTTAAATAAAGCTCAATCCTTTACTATGGCATACAAAACCCTTCAAGAATTGGCTTCTACCAAACCTATCAATCAACACCAATGACTTCCCACTTAATCTACGGCAATTTCTCTTCATTATTCACCAAATACACAGGACTCTTTGGTGCCTCTGTGTCTTCGTGTATGCTATTTCTTCTGCCTAGAATGTTATTATTCACCAAGAAAACCCTACTCTCAAGGCCAAGTTCACCATAGCTGCTTTGCAAAACCTTACTAATCTCCCTAATTGCTTTCTCCTCTGCGTTCTCATGGTACTTGTCTTATGTGGTACATCAGAACCAGTAATGTGTTAATCTATGATAATCCTTACATTGGTGCTATTGCTCACACAGTCCACTCAACTCCATTATACTTGAGTAACTCTGTGAATTAGACTTCTTTAGTGCCCTCAACAGGTGCAGAGGCTATGGCTACAGGTCAGATGACTTGCTGCATCCAAGTTGATAAGTAACAGCATAGAACTTGAATACGGGTCTTCAGATTCATGTGGCCTTTGAAGGGATGGGGCTGCCAGAGCAAGAAAGGACAGAAAGAGGCTGAGAGGCTAAAACTGAGGTCTCAAATGATAGAGTGAGCATATACAAGATGAGAAAGGGCATTTTCATGAGTATTAGGACAGGCCATGAAAGTAAAAAGCAGTATGGTTAAGGCATATAAGTTATACTTGTAAAGTAGAAGGTAGAATGGGATAAAAGAATGAGCACCAAAGAAAGTCAATGAATTCAAGAGAATAAATCATACCTCTTACCAAGAATGCCCAATAAAGGAAACGAGTTTCTATGGTCTCTAACGTAAGAAATGCATCCTATTTTTCTTTCATTTTGAGTACCTACATACCTAGCCTGGCACCAAAAAGAGACTCAACCTGTTGAATTAATGAATGAATGAAAGGATGTGTTATTAAGAAACACATTTAGTTTTTAGCTTTCTTGCAACTATATCTCTTTAGCCACATAGCCCTATTTGTTCAGGGGGACTGAACATTCATTACTTTCGTATTTAATAATTTAGATCCTAAAATACTTTTGGGTTTGCTCAAAGCCTAAACAGCATATCTATTCGTTTGAACCAGTTAACATGTGTTTAGGCAGTAAACTGGATTTAGAATGTGTTAGACAAGAGACACCTACTCAATCATTTATAATATTCCCGACATTTAAGATATACAAAATACTTGATCTGAAATCCTCATGCCAAAAAGTCACAGATCCAAAAACCTATAAATCGTGAAGCTTTCACTCGCCATGAAGAGGTGGCTCTAATGAAACTAAGACTACTGGAACAAAAAAGACACTATTGGGAAAACTCAAAGGCCCTTGAAACCATCCCATAGAACATCAATAGTTGCCTACTTTTTAAGTCAATCCTATTATAGAAAGCATGTTTTTGGAAGATTGGTGACTAGGCAGATAGGCATTCAGTGAATTTGTTTTTTCAAATTAATTCTTAGAGAAGTGAGCTTGGGTTGTGGTTCTATACCGAGACTAGGCACTGTGTGCAGTTTCACAGCCTGGCCTAGTGAGGCCATCAGTAGTTCTTGACTGACCATGGTCCTGGGATATATATCAGGCAAAGTACAGGTCTACATGCAGACACACTGATAAAAAGGCAGCATCTGCAATAAGAATTGACATAAAGGATGTGCCAAGAGCATCCCAACTACTTCTCTCTGTGCCTCCTTGTATGTTTTCTCTTAGCCAGGGAAGGGTGTGGACAGAAATCCCCATTAAAGAACGAAGGCTGGATCTCCCATATGACAGTTCATATATGCATTCACTCTGATAGACTTTGCCATCCCCTGACCCAAACTTCATTCACTCATTCAAAACATATTTATCAAGTGTCTATACTCTGTTATAGGAGCTTGGAGATGCAACGGTGAACAAGACAGGCAAGGTCTGAGTTCATACGAAGCTTACATTTTAGAGGGAAAAAACAAGAAGAAGAAAATATCAGTGCCTGGAGAGGATGAAGCCCATGAAAGTCTTTGTTACTATAGTTCACAAGGTATTTAGACTTTATTGTATTATCTGGTGACATTAAAGAAACACCTGACATTAAATTAGACCAAACAGCAAACCTATTCAGACTCTATTCAGTCCCTGGAAGAATTTGATTATAGGAAGTGGACTAGGGAGAATGTCTCTATTTTGTCCAATTTCCAAATAGAAATTCACAGTGTTTGATGAATAATGAATGTGAATAATTAATGCATCTGAGAAAGAAAAATTTCTTACCTGTCAGTTACTTATCTTGGAGATTACATATCCATCACTACTCCCCTGAGGGGCTAGACTCATCTCCATAGAAACTGGGGGCAACCTGAATGTTAATTATGCCTCAGTGCCAGATTTCCTGCTCAGAATGTGACTCACCAGAAGACCTTCTAGGACTTTGCTCTGAAAAGTAGAGAATTTAATTTATCTGACATATTTTTAAAGCCCCAAATAATAAAGTATCTTAATAAGCATAAGAAACTATCAAAAGTCTGGCTCTGTGTGTGCACACATGTAGGAAAGTTACTGTGGTCTAAATGTTTACATTTCCCCCAGATTTATATGTTGAAACCTAATTCATAATGTAATAGTATTAAAACCTGGGGCCTTTGGGAAGTCATTAGGTCATGAGGATGGAGTCCTCATGAATGGGATAGGTGCTCTTAGAAAAGAGGCTTGGGGGAGATTGTTCACACCTTCCGCCATATAAGGATGCAGCCAGAAGGCACTATCTGTGAACCCTCACCAGTACCAAATCTGCTGACACCTTGATTTTGGACTTCCTACCCTCTGGAACTGTGGGCAATAAATTTCTGTTGTTTACAAATTACCTAGTCTAAAGTATTTTGTTATAGCACTCAAGCAGACTAAGACAAAAGGATTACACAGAAGCACATGCATCTTCTGGGAAAGAAATTGATGAGAAGAAATAGAGCCTTGATTTACTGGTGACGTAAGTGCCAGCACCTAGAGAAATGACCAGCATGTAGTAGATGCTGACTGCATATTATTGTTATTATTGAATGTTATGTAGAATGTTAATTGAATGAACTATAAATTTTGTACTGTGAGGATATAACAATCCTCATTTTTATGGTGACATTGTACAAATGTCCCTTTTTTATATATATTCTACATGACATCTTTTTTAGATACATTATTTTATTTCCATTTATGTGCATTAAAAATGAGGCAATGGGCCAGGCATGGTGGCTCATGCCTGTAATCCCAGCACTTTGGGAGGCTGAGGTGGGCAAATCACAAGGTCAAGAGTTCAAGACCAGCCTAGCCAACATAGTGAAGCCCTGTCTCTACTAAAAATACAAAAATTAGCTGGGCATGGTGGCACATGCCTGTAGTCCCAGCTACTCGGGAGGCTGAGGCAGGAGAATCACCTGAACCCAGGAGACGGAGGTTAATGACATATGATTTGAAATAATAACAACCTAAAACTATAGGTACAGGCCCACAATACCTTGTTCATCATTTTTTCTAAAACTCTGAAAACCAAAAGTTCTGGGAAAACTCATGTAATGACAAAGCCTCTTCACAGTCTTTATCCCATTTACTTGAATATTGATACATTTTGCTGCAGAAATATTAATGTTTTCTTTTGGAGGGCTACCAAGATCTTGCTTGGTTTGTTTCAATTTATGCATCACATGCAACATATTACCTTTCTAAAATCTAAAAAAAATTCTGAATTCCAAAACACTTCTGTCTGCAAGTATTTGGTTAGACCCACATTGTCATCCCAATTTTATAATTGGGGTCCTTTGGTTCAGAAAAACTAAGCCATTTACCCAAGATCATGGAGCTTTTAGGTTCACAGGTTGAACCAACGTTCTCTGATAGAAAATCTTTTATTTTTTTTCCTACTACACCAAAACTTCAATTAATCTGAAATTGAGCATTGAGATAATTGTCTGTCTTATGAACATAAAAGAGCTAAAGTTGGTCAGAGGCTGTGCAAATTTAGTCATTGCAGCAGAGGCTGAGGAAGAACAAATGGCATAGGGCCTAGGAATAGGGGTGGGGTAGGGAGATCTCATGTGGAGAAACCTCTGCTACCTGAAGGAAATGATTTCCAACATTTAATCTCATTCTCCAGTGCTAAAGTGCGGTATGTGAAGTAGGAGTTGACCAATGGTTATTCTGTTGACTTCTCGTGAATAAATTAGATGTAGATATGACCTAAGATAGTACTATAATGCCACATCTACTTTTTCTAATCATGGGATTTTTATTTGAAGTTGAGTGTTACCAGATCTCTTTTGTGGAGAGAGACTAAGAAGACTAAATTATAAGGTTGGCACTTGTATCAGTCAGGAAAATCTAGGTTATGCTGCAGTAACAAATAACCCACAAGGCTCTGTGGCTTCAAACAGTACAGATTTATTTCTTGTTCATGTAACATGCTCATCACAAGACATTAGGGGAGGCTCCAGTCATTGTAGTCACTCTGGGACGTGGTATGACAATGCAGCCACTATCTCACACATGGTTAGCTACACAACAGAAGGAAAGAGAAGCAATAGCATGCCCTGGCTCATTAAGGATCTGCCTAAGAATGATACATTGTCACTTCCACTCACACAGTTCATTGGTCAAAATGAGTAATTAAGCCACACCTAACAGCAAGTGGGCAGGAAGTACAAAATACATGAATACTGACAGTTTCAATAAATTGGCCTGTCCAATAAATATTTCCTTGAGTGTTTGCTAGTGCTCAGCACTGTTCTATGTACTAGAGATTAAAAATTGTGTTAAATACTATGAAGAGAAAGAAAGCAGGATAAGGGGATTTGAGTGATAGGGTTGGGGAGGGAGAGAAGAAAACAAGGCCAGAGAAGGATTCTCCAAAGCAGAGATCCAGAAGAAAACAGAAGGAAGAGGCTGGGTAAGGGAAATGCTGCCTTTAAGGCCAAACAAGACATCAAAAACCCAAATCCCAGGAAAACCCAGAATGATTCTCAAAATAGACAGAGAGGTGAAACATCAACCAGTCTGTGTTGGTGGGGCTGAAACAGCCCAGCTCCTTTTCTTCCAGTCTCGTAAGACACATCCCACTTCCTTCTTTTTCTGACTAAAACAACACATGTGACAGAACACTTCCTTTTTCTCCATGGTTAAGCAGCATGCAAAAGAGCTTTACTTCAGGAGAGAATGGCAATCAGCAAGTGTTTGGTAAACAAACGATCCCCCTTTTATTGAGCAAAATCTGTATTTCAGGTATCTTAGGTGTTTTACATACTTTATTTCACCAAGTAGGGTTGTTGTAAAAAGGATAAATTATATAGGATTATTATTATCATTTTACAGATGAAAAAGCTATAAAGAGAGGTAACTAACTTTCTGTGGGGCAGAGTAGGGGTAGGGAAATGGATATTCCATGGAAAAGATAGACTCTGGCTCCCAAGCCTGTGCTCTCATTGACGATGAAACACAGAAAACTACACTTTTTAAAAGGAAAATTTAAGAAAATCCACATGTTCACCTGAATTGTTTCATAATTAAGAGATGGAATTGCCCCTATAGCAGGAAGAAGGAACATTATCTAGAGCCCTTTGCTAGATTATTCCTCTTCTGGAATAATAATAATTATTACTGTAATTAATAATTATTATTCTAGTATTATTTCTCTTCTTGAATAATAATCAGATTGAATTTATTTGCTTCCTGTCTCCCACCACAAGAAAGTAAGCTCCATGAGTGTCTGTTTTTTTCTCACTTTTATTCCAATGCCTTCCACCAGCAAAAAGCACCTTACATACAATTAGTAATTATAAATGAATGGTTAGAATGAATGAATGAATGAATGAATGAATGGGAGATTTCAGGAAAAGGCCTCTAACTTGAGCAGGAGATCTCAATCTGGGGTATATTAATAGGCTTTGGGATATCTTTTAATGCCTTGAAATTACATTTAGTTTTGTGGGGAGAAGAGTATATTTGTGTGTGTCATCAGATTTTCAAAGAAGGCCATAATCCACAAAAGTTAAAACCACTCTGTGTGGCATATTTGCACAATGGAATATTATTGAGCTCTAAAAAGAAATGAAGTTCTATACACACTACGACATGGATGAAGGTTGGAAACATTATGCTAAGTGAAAGAAGCCAGACACAAAATGTCACATACTGTATGATTTCATTTATATGAGATGCTCAGAAAAGGAAAATCCATATACATACAGAGTTGATTAATGGTTGCCATTGGCTCATGGGGGAGGAGAGGGTAGAATGAGAAGTAATTGCTTAATAGATTATCTTTGGGCTGATGAAAATATTCTGGAACCAGATAGTGGTAACGGTTGCAAAACACTGTGAATACACTAATGGCCCTGCATTTTACACCTTAAAATGGCGAGTTTAATGTGAATTTTACCACAATGGTAATAATAAGAAGAAAAAATCACTTCATGAATAAAGGAAAGTAGCAGAGGCATATTATTTCATACATCTAACAGGATGGATGATGGAATATAAGTCTGAAAAGTTGTCAGTTACAATCAAACATTCCAATAATATATGGAATTAGAATATTTATAACACTAGAAATAACAACTTACATTTGTTTCAGGTTTTGCGGTTTTGAACCAAGATTCTAAGTGTATTATTTAATTAAACTCTTAGAAAAAAACTTGTGAGATAGCCAGGGTAGATACAATTTCATGATTATCTCCACTTTAAAAATGAGAATAATGAGGTTCAGAAAAGTTAAATCATTTTCCCAAAGCCACATAGCTACCAAATGGTAAAATGAGACTCTAAACCCAGGTTGGCTTTGCTTTTGACAATTTGGTTCCTCCAGCTCTTCTCAACCTTTTACATCTTTCCAGAAATCACAAGTGTTCCTGTGGTCAGACTCTGCAGGTGAGAAAAAATGTCACGTGTCATCTCTTATGTCTGGGATGACATCATCTCAGTGTGGTCACACTGGGTACCTCACTATGATCAGAACTTCTGACTAGAAATTATAGACATCGATGGTCAATGAAAACACTAGGAAAAACTGCGTTTTTCTAATGTTAATTATTACTTAAGCCGTGTTTTTCCCAGTATTATTACTTAATAAATGTACATTTTTGAGAATGAGAATGTTTCAAAACGTGGGATCAATGGCAAAAAAAAAAAAGTATGTAAAGCTAGTGAACAAAAGTATGGATCTTGTCTAACTTCCTCATCTTACCAATGAGAAAACTTGGCACGAAGAGGGTAGTGGCTTATCTGAGATGACACAGAGAGTTAGTGTCAGAGGTAAGAATGAAACTCAAGGCTTTTAAATGCTCTATAAAAGCACGAGGTAGCCAGTCTTCCAGCAGAGTACCTCAGAAGAGATCATTTAGTTTGTGCATTTAGCAGTCCAAGAATAAGCCGACGTTTATTGTGAAGACAGAAAGAATTAGGGATTCAGTGGTAATAAACGACCTAAATGTTTAAAACTGGCCTCAAATGAATCAATTTTCTACCTTTTGTTGTTTCCACTGTGCTGAAGCACAACAACATAGTGACTTTATAATTTTATCCAGGAGTGGCCAATTATCCAGAACTCACCAGTCCTATTTTGTAAACACAGCTGGTAACTGGGTGAATAATGCAGGGCTGTAGTGTCATTTTCACGCACTGAGACACAGTCTTAGAGATCTTTCAGGCTGGGTTTCCCCAACCACAGTCAGCTGACGGCCAGGGAGGAATGTTTACTGCCCTGAGCAGGTGGGCAACTCCACCTTCCTCCTCAGAAAGACACTTACGCTTGGCTTCCTCCCCCTCTAAGGTAGGCTGAAGGTTTGCAATCGATGTTCCTAAGAAACAGCATTAGCCATCTTGGGGGAGAAATAAGGGAGAATACTCAAAAGAGGACCTGTTATAACAACAATTAATTTAGCAAAACTCCTCATTGTCTGCTTAGAGTTGGAAGGAAGATGTTCGAAATCATGTAAATTAAACCTTCACTCCCCCTATAAAGAAACTCAGGCCAGAGAATGGATGTGACATGTCCAAAGTCACAGAGTCAGGATGTAGTAGTCAAGACCAGCCTCAGATTCTTCAAATTTCAGGCCAGAGCCTTCTCATACCTCTTGACATTCTCAGTCACTCTCTTTTAGATAAAATAACCATGATTTATAACACATCAATGCCACATTAGGCACTGATACTACATATTCTGCACATTTCCTTGAGTATATCTTGACTCATATGTGCAAGGTCGTGGGCTTTTGTCCTATGCACCCCTATCTCTTAAGGACAAGTACGGGGCCTGTCTTATAGAAAGAGTGTGTGATCTGTTTGATGACAACATGGATAATGTGAATAAGACAGTGCTGGGTTATCTTGTGACACGCCATCCTTTCCTTGGAATGACAAGCCTTCTCTTCATGTCCCCTTTACATTCCTTTTTCCCACCTGCTGAGATTTTTCAAGCCCCAGTCAAAAGCTGCCTTTTATTATCTCTAGTGGAAAGGAAACTGCCAAAACTCTGACATCAGACAGCCTTGGAGCTGGGTGCTACCTTGACTACTGCTAATGCATGACGCAGGCAAGTTACTTAAACTCTTTGAGATTCCAATAACCCACTGTAAAAGAGTTAATAATACTGATTTCATTCAGTTTTTCTATTGAAAAAAGTAATATGGGTAAAATTCCCAACACAGCATGTGCCACATAATAGCTTCTGTTTTTAAAGAAGTTTTTAATTAACAAGTAAAAAACACATATGTTTATGGTGTACAACATGTTTTGATATATGTATACACTGTGGAATGGCTAAATTAAACTAAGTAACATATGCATTACCTCACCTACTTTTGTGCTGAGAATACTCAACTACTCTGTTAACAGTGTTCCAGAATACAATATATTGTTGTTAACTTCAGTCATCATGATGCATAATAGACCTCTTAAACTTATTCCTCCTGTCTAACTGAAATTCTGTGCCCTTTGACCAACATCTCCTTAGTCTCCCCAACTCCAGCCTCTGGTAACCACCATTTTACTCTTGGTTTCTATGAGTTCAACGTTTGTAGATTCCACATATAAGTGAGATCTTATGGTATCTGTCTTGCTGTGCCTGGCTTATTTCACTTAACATAATGTCCTCCAGGTTCATTCATGTTGTCACAAATGACAGCATTTCCTTCTTTTTTAGGGCTGAATAGTATTCTACTGTGCATATACAGCACATTTTCTTTATCCATTCATCTGTTGATAGACACTTAGGTTGATTCCATGGCTTGGTTATTGTACATAGTGCTGCAGTGAACACAGAAGTGCAGATACCTCTTCAACATACTGATTTCAAAGACTTTGTATATAAATCAGTAGCTTCTTAACAGATGTTAATTCCCTTCACCCAGGAGACTTCTTCTTCCTCAGGGTCCCACAGCTGTTTGCTTACTCTTCATGTGTTTATTATATATCATTTCACAGATTATCAATGACCTTAGAATACTTCTGTCTTCCTGCTAGGACATAAACTTTCTTGAGGGCATTACTAGATCAGACAAATCTTTGCCTTTGACCCACCATTATTTCCTACAGCATCTGAAACAATGCCTAGCATAAATCTGACACACAAAATTTCTTTTTGTACAATTGGATTGATTATACTGTAGTGTCTTTGTGTGGTGGTGGTAGGAGCCTAGGGCATACTATAAAAGGCCTTTTTGTTATTTGTCTGCAAATAACAGCCCTCTGCTGATGTCTTATGTATTTCTTTGTGTATGGCTTCTATTTTTCCTCTAGGATTAGGTAGCTGGGTTTGGCAGTGACACCCTTTCATTGCTAGTGAGCATCTGAAGAGCTGACAGCCCTTCCAAGAGGGACAAAACTGTGTTTCTGTGCTGTCTTGTCATGCTCCCACCAAGAGGAAGTGGTATTTCAGGGACAGCAGATGACAGGGTGACATCACCCTTCCCCGTCAGTGCTCATTTCGTTTCTTCAATTTCAATGAAGACATGATAGAAAAGGTTGTTCCCTTATCATGGGCTGCTTCCCTGTCTTAATTATTAGCGAAAATAAGGAAGGTTCCCCTCACCCTGCCCTTCATTATAGAGCTTCCCATTTCAGTCCTTACCTTTTGACCTGATTTTCTGGAAGAAGTAAGGGTCAGTAACTGAAACTCAAATGTTAAATTCATAGATCCTTCCTTCCATCATACATCCATATCATAAACTAAAGGAATAAAAGAATTGTAATTTTTTAAAAGAGTCAGGGTATTGAAGCTTATGCATTCCCAAGAAAACAATTAAGATTAAAAATGTCTGTAGAGTATTATTACCAGACAATATTTGTGGAGCATTTATTTTGATCAAGTCACTGCGCTTTATGTTTGAGTATCTTGTTCACTCCTTGACAACCCCTACGCAGAGGGTAGTATCACCAGAGAGGGTAAGTAATCTGCCCAAGATCCTATGGCTAGTAAGGAGCAGGGCTGAGATTTAGACCTGTATTTGTCTGTCTCAAGAGGCTGCATTCATAATAATTACCTATACTACCTCACCCATCTGTACCTGTTGCAGTAATAGAATGGGTTCAACCATTATATTACTGCTACTGGGGCAGAGTAACATGCTCAAAGTCACCATGAGTCATGAGACAGTGATCTGGAAGTAAGTAATTCATATCCCCCTCCCTCAAGAAGAAGCTAACAATTTTTTTAAAAATACATGCATACATAAATATATGTATGTACACACATGTATACATGTGCATTCTATATAGAAAATGTGCGTGTGTATATATAGATATAGATATTATAATTTACAGTGACTTGATGCTGCACTAATGCTACAAACAAAGGGCTGTAGAAGCTTGCAAGAGGCAGAAATAAACTTTAAGTTGAAATCTGGGTAATGGAGAGAACTGAATATCTAATCTGTACCAGAAGTTATTCTTGGTGCTTTCACATGGGTTATCTTATATCATTCTACTTAACTACAAAATGCCTCTCTGTGATAAATGGGTAATACTACTCCCATTTTACAGATGTGGAGCAGATCTCATATAATAAGAGCAAACCCTATTTAGCATGTACTATATATTAGGCACTGTTCTAAACATTCTACATTTATTCTGCATAACTACATATAACTAGTGCAACTATACAGATGCAAAGACCATTTTTAAGATGAAGAACCTGAGGTCTAGAGTGCTTAAGTCATTTACTTAGGGTTTTATCACCAATAAGAGGTGATGTCAGGTGGAGGGACTCCTGGGTCCTTGCTCTCAACCATCATGTCATTGCTGCTGAGGCAGAGTAACATGCTCAAAGTTGCCAGCTGAAATGTGCAGAGCCAGGATTTGGCCCCTGCCTATCTGTCTTTAATAAAGACAGTACTCTTTCCAAAAATGTACTATAAAATATTTTATGCCAGAAAAAGAGACTGGAAATGTAGGTTGGAATAAAGTGTTCTAAATACCATAGAAATGACCGAGAACTCAATCTACGTCAAGGAATGCCCTCAAAAGCATTTTGAGCAGAAAATCAAAATGCAACATGTTTAAGTCTGCATTGAGGGAAAAAAAACTAACTAGAATGTACAGAATGAATCAGATGGAGTGAGGCAAAAAATAACAGAACTTAGGAGGATGCTGCAATAGTCCCAGGAGGCATGAGGAAGGTCTAAGTACAAAAAGAGTCACAGTAAATAGAGAATGGTGGGGTGGGGGGTATTCAAGACAGTTTTTAGAGATGGCATTGGCAGGACTTATCCAACATGCAAGAGAGGGACACGCCCAAGAAAAACCCAAAGTTTGTAATCTTGAGTGATTAGGATAAAAATGATGCTCTTAAATGATTTGGGTAACATTGCCAGAGAAGAAATTTTAGACAGCATATGTTGAGTTTCTGGTATCTGTAAACCCCTTAGTGAAGCAAGCCAGAAGACAGACATTACAGGAATTAATAATTATTTAATATCCTAATAAGAATCTAGTAAGAATTAGTTAGTGTTCCAGACTCTGGCTTCCTAAGACACCTTCAGGTTGAAGAAATGATTCTGATCTTTGGAAGCTGTTTTAGCCGATAGAGCAGCAGTTACAACCTGTGTTCTGCCACAGCACAGGCAAAAGAAAAATGTTGGCTTAACGTTTACTTTTCAGATGTCAAGCTCAAAGTTTGCTGTTGGAGTAGAGATATGTAACAGCAATTTNAGAGGCACAGCGTCCCCTTAGCCACATGAAGACATCTTAGAACCGTAAAGTTAAAGGAAACAGGTGGTAAATTGTGTGCACTTTAGAATTAAGTGCCAGCTAGAATTCCAGAATAAGGTCTTCTCTTAAGAATTTCTGGCTGGGCGTCGTGGCTCAGGCCTGTAATCCCAGCACTTTGGGAGGCCAAGGCAGGTGGATCACTTGAGGTCAGAAGTTCAAGACCAGACTGATCAATGTGGTAAAACCTCGTCTCTACTACAAATACAAAAATTAGCTGGGTGTGGTGGTGCATGCCTGTAATCCCAGCTACTTGGGAGGCTGAGGCAGGAGAATTGCTTGAACCCTGGAGGCAGAGGTTGCAGTGAGTTGAGATCACGTCATTGCAGTACAGCCTGTCGCCTGGTGAGAGAGTGAGACTCTATCTAAAAAAAAAAAAAAAAAAAAAAAAAAAAAAAAAAAAAAAAAAGATTTCAACTGATGGGAAAATATTTGGGATATGGTTACGTTAAGTGAAAAAAACAGAGGAGAAAAAATTAATATAGTGTTCCAAAAAGTTAACATATATGTATATGAATACACAGTCATGCACTGCATAACAGTGTTTTGGTCAACAATGGATCACATATATGACAGTAATCCCATAAGATTACAATGGAGCTTAAAAATTCCTATCGCCCAGTAATGTCTCAATTATCCTGACCCTGTGTAGGCTTAAGCTAATGTGTGTACTTGTGTCTTAGTTTTTAACAAAAGGGTATTAAAAGTAAAAACTAAAAAATAATTTAAAAGCTTATAGAATAAGGATACAAAAAAGAGGAAATTTTTGTATAGCTGTACATGTGTTTGTGTTTTAAGCTGTTATTTCAAAAGAGGCATAAATTCTAAAAAAATACAAAGTCTATAAAGTAAAAAAGTTACACTAAGCTAAGGTTAATTTATTATTGAAGAAAGACCATTAAAAAATAAATCTAGTATAAGTATACTTAGCCTAAGTGTGCAATGTTTATAAAGTCTGCAGTACTGTACAGTAATGTCCGAGGCTTTCACATTCACTCACCACTCACCAGCTCACCCAGAGCAACTTCCAGTCCTGTAAGCTCCATTCATGGTAAGTGCCCTGTAGAAGTGTATATAGAAAAAACACTAGCAAAAACATACCAAAATATTAACAGAGGTCCTTCACTAATCAATTATTTATTGAGGACCTCTACTATACCAGGCACTGTGTACTTCATTAGATATGGTGAGAAAAAATGGACCTAGTTAATGCCCTCACAGAGTTTACAGTTTAGGGACTAAGCCTAAGCTAAGAATTTAAAGATATTATACTTGGGAAGCAGCCTGAGTCCAGAATCATTTTAGTCTTTTATAGTTGGCTGAGTCCTTGCTCTCAGTCATCATATTACTGTTCTGTAGGGATAAAGTAATGTGCCCAAAATTACTACCTAGAAAGGAGCAGGGCCAGGATTTGGATCACGTCTGTTCCATACCCAACTGACATCAATTCTTTTAGTGACTCACCATTATCAAGTGTTTCTAAGACATTCAACTTAGTTTTCATAGAAATCACCCTTTTTTGCACTTGTATTTCATTTACTTAGACAATATATATAGTCAAATTCTGTGATTACAATAACAAGTATAACTGGCATTTCCCTATTTTTGAATGAACACAAGTGATTCTTGGTGAGCAGGGACCCACCTGGGGGAGCACAGGTGCCTGAGCCCACTGGCTGCCAGCATTCAGCATACCATGAGCATTGGCTGGCATAATTTAAAGAAGTAATCAAGAGTATATGTCAATCTAGTAAGTCAAGTAAATGGAAAATGATTAAAAGAACATATATTGTGCCATATTTCTGGTCACACAACTTGAGATTGCCATAACATTAGGCAGTGAAATCATATTGATATCCCTACCAGCTGAAACATTATTTTCATCATTATTATATCTACCTCTAAGTCACAATTTAGTACTTGTTTTGGGCTGAATTATGTGCCTCCAAAATGTGTATGTTGAGGTGCTTAACCCCTAGCATCTCAGTATATGACTGTATTTGGAGATACGACCTTTAAAGAGGTAATTAAGATAAAATAGGGTCACATGAGTTGGCCTTGATCCAATATGACTGGTGCTTTTATAAGAAGAAGAAATTATGACACACAAACACGCAGACTGAGGGGTGACCATATGAGGACACAGCAAGAAGTTATTATCTACAAACCCAAGTGAAGAGGCTTAGAAGAAACCAAACCTACTGACACCTGGATCTTGGACTTCTAGCCTCTAAAATTGTGAGAAAATACACTTCTATAGTTTAAGCTACCTGATCTTTGTTATTTTGTTATGGCAGCCCTGGCAAGCTAATACATTATCTTAATGACTGCCACATGTTCAGCACTCAAATACTGATGAAATGAATAAGTGAATAAGAAACATATCTTTCCCTCATCTTCAATGTTTGTAGTTAACTTTTGAGGATTCCTACTACAGAAACTATAATAATAATAATAATAAGAAGAAGAAACATATGTGTGTACTAATTATCCACCAGTTCTGAGATGTTAAGATAAGAGAGTATATCTTGTTTTTTATCCATTCCTAACTCTTGATCCTAGGACTAGGTAAGGGATTTCTTAAAAGTTCCAATTTAGGAACATGTTCAAATGATCAGAGTCAAAAATCCCAGTGCTGTTAGAACATAGCCAGTCCTCAACTGCTTCTTGAAAGCCTTAAGTTTCCTTGTGCTGGGCAACCGAGTCTCTTGGGGCTTTGCTGAGGCCCCTGGTGCACACAGACAAGGCTGGGATGTGAAACGGCCAAGAAAATTGTCAGGCAGCCAAGAAAACCTCCAAAGCCCTTGATATATGGCATATGAGGTCATGGGAACCAAGGCTGAACTTTCTCCCTCCCTTCTCCCTAAAGACATGAATTAAGGTACCCAAAGAACCTGACATAGCACCTGGATATGCTCTTCACAACACGAGCACAAAACTAAAAATGGTAAATTATCTGGATTGCTAATGCTAGCACAGAATGCCAGAGCAAACCCGACCTTTGAGAATCCCTGGCCCAGTCTTCTGGTTTTGAAAGGAAGGAAATTGAAGTCCAGAAAGGGGAAAGGTCTATCCCTGCTCTTACCATCATCGTTTATTAAGCCTTTGCAGTATAAACCAAAGACAAAGTTGAACATGTCAATCTTTTATATTGTTACTTTTTAAAGAGAATTTCCTGCCCAGTGTCCCTAATAAGCAACCACTAGTCTTTGTCCAAACACTTCTAGGAAAGGGTAACTCACTGTTCCGTGGAGCAGCTAAGCCATTTTTGAACAAATTTAATTGCAGGTTTTTTTTTTTTTAATTAAGCCTAAATCTGCCTCCCTGCATCTTCTACCAATTGGTTCTCATTATGCCTTCTTAAGTATTGTGGAATAAATCCAACTCCTCTTCCCCATAATGGCCTTCATATATTTTAAGATGAACAGGACTTTTATTAACAGTATCTCACAGGTCATGGTTTCAGCTCTGTATTCATCCTTGTCATAAACGTCAACTGGTTTTAAACCTCAGAGAGTAGGTCAATGACATGTCAACAAACAGAAATGTAATATTCTAATAAATAAACTTTGGTCCTTTGATTTGGAATGAAATCATATGTGAATCACTCCTAAATGGTGGGAAAGGTGGAATGGGGTTGCTTACTGATAAAGAGAATCCTTCCTGCCGGTTACTTGACATTCTATCTGAAACCCACTGCTTCCCTGAATAACTCCTAGGCCTATTGCAAGAAACCCTGACCAAGTCTTCCCTGGCTTCCTACCTGCATACTGGCCATTGCTCTGCCTGCCTCCTGCCATCTCAGCCCTGCCACTTTTGCCCTCAGTTCTCTAGTAGGTCTTGGACTGCATGGGTGGAAGGACAATCCATGAAGCCATAAGCATCTGCCAAACTCCTTCCAAGGGAAGCAACCCCAACCTTTCTCTTGCTATTCTCCTCCCCATACATGTGAAATGAAACCAGTACTTCTACCCTATTCCTGCTTTCTCTTGCTATTCCCTTCCCAATACACTTGAAGTGAAACCAATACTTCTACCCTCAACAGAGTTGACTGGAATAAAAAGTAGTTATTGCTACAGATCTTCCATGAGCTGGACTCATAAAGACCAACTACCCAACAAACAGCACTTTACTGAGGGAAACTTGGAAAGCTGATCCAACCAAATCTTTGTTGGAAAACAAAATGAGCCAAATAAACAGATAAATGGGGCCATCAGACCTTAGCAGTTCTCTTGAACTGCTTCTTATGTCTGGACAGGAAATGTGTACTGAAGAAATGGAAGCTGGGTGACAGAGTGCTTGATGCAGGGACATTCCAATATTTCTCACAGTAAACCTGCATGTCTAATATGGAAACTCAAGAGTGGAAGGTTTTTCAGTCTTTTGCCCCGTTCTCCCTCTCCCACCAAAAGCTGAAGGGCAAGATGTTTGCATAATTCTTCCTCCATACTTAGGATATTCATAACAGGGATTTGACTTTACCTTGTCTGGCAAGTGAAATCTATGTTGGTTGGAATGTTTCATACAGACTCTAGATATGGGGAGGACATAAAAGGATATAAAATTCTTTGAGGTTCAGGCAAGTCTATATGATTGCAGATATCTTAAAAAACAAATAACTTGTTGAGAATTTATTTAAGAAAGAAGTTATTGCCCCCAGAAAAGTACATAATCAGAGCTTCCCCTCTGGACTCTTTTGTTGTGTTCATTTTTAGGTGTGACAGGGAGGAGGGATGGATGGGCTTAAAGAGTGGAAAGAGGCCTGGCATGGTGGCTAACGCCTATAATCCCAGCACTTTGGGAGGCCAAGGCGGGTGGATCACGAGGTCAAGACCATCCTGGTCAACATGGTGAAACCCTATCTCTACTAAAAATACAAAAATTAGCTGGGCATGGTGGCGCACGCCTGTAGTCCCAGCTACTCGGGAGGCTGAGGTGGGAGAATTGCTTAAACCTAGGAGGCAGAGGTTGTGGTGAGCCGAGATCGTGCCATTGCACTCCAGCCTGGGTAACAAAAGTGAAACTTCATCTCAAAAAAAAAAAAAGAGTGGAAAGAATAAGCCCTAACTCCAGAATACTTTTCTTTTCCAGAAATAAACACCTTACTTTCCATCGCTACAGATATGGCTTATGTGAGATGTGTTCAGATAAGATTGGGTTTAGATAAAAGAAGTCACACAGCAAGTTAATTCAACAACTGTTCAAGGCATTGGAGATGTAGTCATAACTAGGACATGGTTCTTGCCTTCATAGAGTTTATAATAAAATGATCTTTGTGGTTCCTTCTATTGATTTTGCAAAGAGATGACTCTACAAAATGTAGCAAGGGGGTAAAATAATCAGTCATACACTGAACATCTACAAGCACCTAGCCCTGGGTACCCACCATCAGGAGGGAGTGGTGTAAACAAGATACAGAAAATGAAGACTCTGACCTCCAAATCTCATTGGAAAAATAAGATACACATGAGAATTTTAGCTACAAAGCTCACTGCAAAATAAGATACACATGGGAAACTGTTGGCCCACAGAACAGTTTAAAATAAAGAGATTGAATGGCACAGATGTTGATAACTAGAAAATCCACAATAAAATGTTAAGTATAAGGTCCTGGCAACAAATTTTGAAGCCATTTAAGGAAAGATGGATACGGGATGGACAATCAGCAAAGGTTGTATCAAGAAAGTAGTACTGGAATTAGGTCTCCAAAGACAAGTGAGGGATGGGGGACATTCTGGGCAGGAGTAAAGTCATGGAGGCAAAAAAAAGAACCTGACTGTCACTTGTAGAGATAACGGAGGAGAACCAATTAAATAACCACAAATTGTGAATGTTATAAAACAAAGCCAAACAATTCAGATCACACCTAACAAACAAAATTATAATAGAAATACCATGTCTGCTCCCCAAACACATGCACATTCTAACACATTCTTGGAAAGAGTGCTGTAACGTTGATTTATATCTGACAGTCCAAGTAAAAAATGAAAGAGCTGCCAAATCTGCCTATATAAATCCTAGTGATTTCACATGTTTTCATCCTATGAACTGAAGGCAGAAAAAGAGATTTAAGCCTTTGAGACAGCAGACAATAAAATGGTACCCTACTGAAGCTTCTCAGAGGAGCCACTAGAATCATATTTATCATGTCTAAGACTGACATTAATTCTAATGTGCAGACACTCTTCAGCATTCAGATGCACAATGTTAAATAACTCTTAACAAGTAAATTTATTATGTGGAAGTACACTGAGTTGTACAGAGGGACCTTATTACTGCAGTATTACACAGAATCAAACAGTGCATCGAAGCCATGTTCAACTTCTTTTGTCAGCAGCCACATGACTGACAAGACCCTCCTTCAAAATCTTCCCAGACAAAAGTGTTTCTTTTCGCCTGTGCTGTCAAACCCTTGGGCTGCAAATGCCTTGAGCAACTGATCAGAACCAAAACTGTTACCTAAATAAGGGATGTTTGGGCCACGCTTTTTGGTAACCCTTGGCTGGCCCATGTAAAGGAGTGAGCCTGTCTTCGTGAGATTACAAGTCCACATCTCTAAATGTCAGATGAAAACATCATTACTGCTGCATCCTTGCCCTTATGAAGAACATCTACTGCCTCCTAGCCCTTACCTGAGAGCTCCAATTGTTAGCTAACAAGCCACTGCTCTGATCAAACTCCCAGCCAGGCTAAGAATCCCAGGCACACGGACCTCTGGGGCAGAGCCGAAATCCACATTTTTAACAAGCAACCCTAGGTGTTGTTCTAAGGCAGTAGTTCCCTAATCTGCCTGATCACTAAAAGCATCTGGGGAGCAGTTTGAAAATACAAGTTCTCAGAACACACTCCAGACCTTCTGAATGAAATCTCCAACAGCTGGGAAATTGTGACGGAAGTTATGGATCATTATGCTGTTCAGAATTGTTTATATAATCATGAAAGTGAGAAACAAAATAATAATGAAAGTGATAGATCCCAGTGTTGGTGTCACTTCTCACTAATTGTTTGCTTCCTTTTATAAGAAAAGGAGAGATAGGTAACCCATTATGTTTCCATTCTTGCCTTGGACACCAGGAAACCAAAACCTGATAGTAACTCTTTCTGGCTTAGATTTCTAGGTATACTTGTTTCCCTTTCCATATTGGGTTCTTTCGTTAAGCATTTTAAAAGATATATAATCTCTAATTAAGTCACTAGAATTAGCCAGAGCACAAATTCCAAATTAGTGCAATGTGAATAATTCAAATTCAAGCTCTACCTGAAATCTCAGAAGGTCACCTTCTCTATTCAGCTTACAAATGTTGGTGAATCTTGCATTTCACAGCTCCACACCAATGATGGGGCTTCGATCAACCTGCCTCATCGGAGAAATGATATAGGATGAAGGACCCAGAAGGGATGCTAAACTTGACAGAGTAGAAGAACCGGGGCCTTATTCAGTTAACCCAGAAAGAAGTGTTTCCCTCTCAACCCAATTATCTGTTAAGGAGAGATGGCTGCGGTGTAGTGAAAACAGGCCTGGACCTTCAGCCAGAGAACTAGGGCTTGAACCCTAACTCCCTATAGCATTAGATAAGTCATTACCTCCAGAGGTCCAGTTTCCTCATTTGTAAAATGAGGAAATTGTAGAATGAAGTGTTTTCTAAAATGCAAATCATTTAACAGCTAATGGAAATAGCTCAGAAATACTAAATAAAATATATTCAAATGTGATAACCAATCCATCATCTAAGGTGGCTTTCCTGTTCCTAAGGAAAAGAGGTAGATTTTTTTTTTTTTTTTTAGTCTAAAGTATTACATTGCGTCCCTTAAATAGAGGAAAATTTACAAGAAAACAGCGGGCAGGGTGGGGTCCTCAGCTGGGAAGAAGATAATGTTTAGGTTTACCTTGACTTTCTACTGATCAGATAATGCTGGAAGCATTGTATTTGATTCTTGACAGCTCACTGCAGGAGGGTTTTCAGACCTGTAGTGTGTCCAAAAGAAGCCAAGCAGAGTAAGAAGGGACCTGGAAACCATGTCGCATTAAAAGTAGGTAAAGGAACTTTGTATACATAGACTAGAGCAGACTCAAGGGACATATCCCTGTCTTCAGATGTAGATAATGACATAGGATTGTCATGTGAAAGAGGGAAATGTTTCCTTTAAAGTGGATCTCCCACTATGTGAACGTTGCTGGAGACAAGATGTCAATTCCTGGGTAGAGGAATTTCAGAAAGGAGGACATTAAAAAGTGAAATGGTGAGCTGCTAGAGTATCAGTTGTCAGAGGCTCAAAGTAGATCCTTGCCCTTGGTGAGAAGTTGCAGTAGATAATCTTTGAAATGTTCTGCCCAAAGATGCTACAAACCAGTCCCTTCATCATTGACATGCAAAAAGTTTTTCATCCTTGGGAACTGAAATCTTTCTGCTAAAGAACCTAAACTTCATTTCAGGTAGTAGAAGTTGGTAGTTATCAGTGAGAAAGCTTTGATTTAGAGACTCTAAGCTCCTCATATGCCAACATCGCTGTTTTTCAGCATCTTCTAAGTTTAATACTTCACCTTGATTACCAGGCTTCTCAGATCCGTGCTTGATCCAGCACCATCCTCCAACACCGCTTTCCTTGGCACCAAGCCAGAAATCCACTGCTACCATTTGTGTTTTCATTTAGTAAATAAAGATCAGAAATGACTGCTGCTTTAATAGATTGAAAACTCAGGTCTGCAAATAAATATCTTGGGAGAATTAGAGAAGATTTGGAGAACAACAGTCAATCGCAATATAATTAAAAATAAGCTCTCACCTGCTACTAATTTCCTTCTTGTTTCTTTGCTAACAAAAATCTTTGTTTGAACAAAGAGGTAAAAGGCACAGTTAGAAGCTGTTTACATAGCGCAAATGAGAGTGCTAATTGTAGGAAGCCTGCATGTTAATGAGAAAGAGGTTATTTATCAGTGTGAAATTCTGAGTGCAATAAATTGCAGGTGATATTTCAGGAAACATTCATTTTCTAATGATTTCTTTTCACCTCCAACAGTAGCCCTAAATCAAAGTGCACTGTGTTGTAATGAAATGAGAATTAGTCTGGAAGCCAGGAGATCTGGTTGTGGTTTACAGGCAGCTGTGTACCCTTGGATAAACTCCTTTGCCTCTCTGAGCTTTGGGCTCAATATCTGTGGAAATTAGACATGTGTAAGTTTTCTTCCAGCCCTGGCCATCACAGTATAACAAGTACTAGCAGGGTAACTAGGTCTACTGAGAAGTAAATTTCCCTTTCTTGGGATAGACTTTTGCTGTGCTGAAACCAACTTATAAAAATACATTCTTGGAAGGGGGTTGGCTTCCTAGTTCCCAGGTTTTCCCCTGCCCCAGCTGTTATGCTTTTATGCAGTTCTTTTTGAGGAACTTATTGAAGATCCCTGGAAGCAAGCCTCTGCAGCAGCATCAGAACATCACATGACTCCAGCTCAGTCCCTTTCACCAAACTCTGAAGAACCTCCAGGCCCCCTGACGTTCTAGTGACTCATACATTCCACAGATATTCTTTGAGCACCCACACAGTGCACAGCACCAAGCTAAGCACTAGGAATACAGAATTCTGCAAGGCAAGTGTAGGTCATGCCCTCATGGAACTGACTATCTAATGGGGAAAGTCAGATGTCAAACAAATAATTACCCAAATAACAGTGTGCTAAGTGCTGCGTGGCAAAAGTGTGGGATGCTGTGACAGGGGACCTCCCTATCCTGGAGGGTTAAGAGACACTGTCCAGAGTGATGTGTGCACCAATACCTAGAGTAGACGTAAGCTGGTCATAGAGAGACGAAAGTATGGGCTGAGGAAACACCGTACATAAAGACCCTGGAGCCCCGCACATCCAAGGACTAGAAAGAAGGTGAGTGTGACCAGAGGACCTTGAATAAGCAGCGAATGAACAAATGGAAGCTGGAGAAGTAGGTACAGCCAACATATGTAGAACTCTAGAGGTCTCCTTAAGACTTTTGGACTCTGCCCCAAGGCAATCAGAAACTATTAATAGACTTTAAATGGGGCAGAGATATAATCAGACAGAGGAGTTGTATCAACCTCTCTCAATTGTGTCTAAGTTCAGGTTTCCAAAGGACTTGGCAGCATTCCGAAACCCTCTTTCATTCCCTACCTAGACTATATATGTATATATGTCAAGCCCCAAGAGCAAAGGGTATCCCACTGTATCCCAGAAAAATAAATCTACAAATAACACTTTGGTCACAATCCTGCAAGAGTCACTCTCAGAAGAAAGTCCAGCTTCTTTTATCAAGAAGCAGTTCTCTGGGATTCAGAGACTTTAGGGGGCCCTCGACCCTCCCTCCTGACCTCCCTCTCAGGTGCACAAGGTAGGATCACAGGTAAACAGAAAGGGTTTCACTCCAAAAGGAAATACCAGGATGGAAGTGATCAAAACACAAAATGGGGCAGAAGCACAGGAAAGGGTGTAGAAAGAAAAGATGTCTGCAAGCTCCAGCCAAGGTCAAATGGAGCTCTCAACTTCACTTCCAGAAGCCTCTGTGTGAACTGTTACCAGGCACTTGTGGGGGCAAATGCAGACCCCCCAACTCCAGATCACTGGGCCCTCATAAGTAGCGCAGTGTGGAGGGTCAGGACATAGGCCCTGGAGTCAGACCAACTGGCTTCAAATCCTGATGCCCCCTCTTTCTAGCTGTGTGGGCTCAAGCAAATTGCCTCATCTAGTTTAGTCTCTGTTTCCTGGCATGTAAAATGGGCATGATTATCCTACCTACCTTGTAGCGTTGTTGGGAAGAATGAATGAGTTAAATTGTGAAAACTACTTAGAAACAATGCCCTCCTGGGACTTAGTAAGACCCAGACAATTGTTAACTATTACAACTAAGTTAGAGGCTATAAGAATGGGCCTGGAAACCTGCATATTTAATAAGTTCCCTAAATGATTCTCAGGACCTCTCATTAATGCTTTATCTTCTCTCTGGGGGTAGCTATGTGCCAGACCCTGGCCTATGCCCTTTATGTGTTTCCATTCACTTAGGTACATGAGGTGTTGGTAACATTTCCCCACCTTATAGAAAGGACACAGAGGCATAGAATGATTGAGTACCTTGCCCAGGGTCAGATTCTGAAATTTTGGATACTCTTTAGGAACAGTGTTTTCTACCAGAATAGAGACTCAAGGGGCAGCCTCAGGGGACCTGGGCAGAGAGTGGCTGTGAGCAGCATCAGCACCTTCTGCCCAGTTGAGGAAGGAATGAAGTGATCCCCAGAATATACTGTGTGTCTGCACAGTGATTCAGGTAGCCTGGGGGAAGGGCTCAGCCCTCAGCCTAGCAGCTGCCCCCTTCACTCCTTGCCTGCCCCAGTCCTCCAGCAATCTGTATGCCCTGTTTACAGCATGGAGCCCTCTGTATGGGGTGGTTGTTGATGAGCGTGTCAACTCCTTGAGGCCCCAGCTACATGACTGAAATCTGGCTGTGTCTGCAGAGCCGAGCACAGTGCCTGAATTGCAGGAGGAAGGGATAAATGAAAGAACCATCAAGGGCAGAGCAAGTCCCCAAATCAAAACCTTTTCATCCTTCAAGTGGTCAAAAATATAAGACTGACAGTCAGAAGCCTTGCACTTCAGTCCCATCTCTGCTGTGTTCTGGCTGTGCGGATCTCAGCACATTACCTAACATCTCAGTGTCAGCTTCACCATCTGTAAATTGCCTACGATAATCATTCAAATGAGAAAAATGGATTTGAAAGTTACCTGCATAAGATAAACAAATGCACAAAGACACGATCTTTGCTCTATGTGAACAGTGGCATGATAGTGACATGACATTAGATTGGGATAAAGTTTGTTAAGTGCCTAAGAGGTGCTACCGTCCTGGTCATTCCAGCAGACCTGTCCTCCTCTCTTTGTGCCCCACTCACCCTCTGCAGCCTTCATCGTAGCACCTGTGACCCTTTAGTGCATTTGTTAGCTGTCACCTGTTCCCTGCGCTAGCTAAGAGTAAAGCCTCTGAAGAAGCAGCCCTTTGGGTTCACTGTCCTCCAGGGGTAGCAATGGAATCTACCCTAACAGGCCAAGGCATGACCCCTGTGGGCAGTCTGCTCCTTTGGGATTGCCCTAGTGATTGTTTCAACCACAAGGTCCTTGGTAAAAGGAATTGAAAATTCTTGCTTCTGATCAACAAGCCTCCCCTGCCATGTAAGTAAAGTTGTCAGTATATGAGGAGCAAATTGCTACATGGTGCAGTCTCAGCCCCAGACAACAAAAGCCAGGCCTCCTGTCATAGCCAAGCCTGACACTGGAGGGTCCATGACGGACACCTGATGAAGGTTTGTTAAATAAGTGGATGAATGATCCCTCCAAAAAGGGAGACTTTCATTTCAGAAATTCTAGGAGTAAAATTTCACACCAATTACAATTCTATGGACACACAGATACCAGGCACAGGGCTACTTTTCGCAGTAGATGAACGTTCCCTATTCCTCATGAATCCTAGCAACAACCCTGTGGGGCAAAAACAGCCTTGGTCGGGCATACTCGCCACTGTTCCCTGCCTGCCGCCCTGTGCTACTCACTCAACTCCCCAGCCTTTTTGTCTTCACAATTCATCCCTCAGCTCTGATCTGAACTCAAAGGTCAATTATCCTAGAAAGCCTTTTCGAACAAGGGTCCCAGGAAGTAGGATGCTCATATTCTTTCTAAGACGGTACATCTGCCTATCAACCCATGGCAATAGTACTGGTCTGTAGTGGAGAAAGACGTACAGACAGAGGGAAAGAGAGGTGCAATGGTTATCCCCAGGGTAATGTTTACCAAAGTAGAGAAGGTGAAATCCCTGTTGGACTCATCAGAATTAATTACTAGTCAACCATCAGGTTAATAGGAATAATAGCAAAGCAAGAGGAGTATCCAGGCAGGGTTAAAACCAGCTCTTCTGCAGACAAGGAAATGAACCAAGAGGCAATTTTCTGTGGCAACACACAGGAAAATTTCAGGTAGTTGCTGAGGAGGGAGGCAGGTGCATGCAAGTCAGCCAGCTCATTGTGCAGCCAGAAGGGAAGATTTCTGTTGTGGTCCTGTTTTCCTTCCCATTGGAGTTGGGGAGCAATAGTGCATGGTATAAATGGTCTCCCCCCACCCACCCAGAAGTCACAGTAAGAGTCTCAAAAAACCACTTTTTCCATGCATAGTCAAAAATGCATCTGAGAATGAAACAAATAAGAAAATTATTTCAAAGAAGTGCTTAAAACCAATGTCAGTAGTCTAAAAAATGGGGAAGAAAGGAATGAAATTTTCCCACCAATTTCAGCATGATGGGAAACTCCCAGTTTTTTAAAAAAGGCAAGAATCTATTTTTCTTGTAATGAATTCAGTGAGATCCAGGCAATAGAAAATAGGAAGAATCATCCAGGTGTGGTGGCTCAAGCCTGTAATTCCAGCACTTTGGGAGGCCGAAGTGGGCGGATCACTTGAGGTCAGGAGCTCAAGACCAGCCTGGCCAACATGGCAAAACCCTGTCTCTACTAAAAATACAAAAATTAGCTGGGTGTGGTGGTGCCTGCCTGTAGTCCCAGCTACTTGGGAGATTGAGGCAGGAGAATGACAAGAGGCAGAGGTTGCAGTGAGCCGAGATCACACCACTATACTCCTGCCTAGGCAACAGAGCGAGACTCCATCTCAAAAAAAAAAAAAAAAAAAAAAAAAAAAAAAAAAAAAAAAAAAAAAAAAAAAAAAAAAACCAGAAGAAAGAAAATAGGAAGAATCTTGTTACCATCCTCACTTCACATGCATATACCTCTTGGGAGCACAAGGATTACCTTCTATACCATAATCAGTGCAGCCAAGTAAGGTATGCTATCTTCCAAAAATGGGAACTCTCCAAGAGTCAGACTTTCAGTTTGAGCATTTTAGGGTGGAAAGATCAAGGGCACCCAGACTGGACAGGTTTGGATAGGAATTATTGTCAAGTCATGCAACCAGAGGCAAATTATCTAACCTTTCTGAGCCTCCATTTTTTCATTCATGAAATGGGCAAAAAAATCTTGCAGATAGGGTTGTTATGAGATTTGAAAGATAATGACTAATGTTATGCACTTGGCACAATGCCTATAAAATGGTAGGGCCTCATAAAATGTTCCAAGCCTTCCACCGTTTCTATAGATTTACTCAAGAACAAAGAATTCAAAAAGAAATCTGGAGGATTTCTTGGTTTCTGAGTAAAGGAAAAAACATGTGAAGTCATCTTGTCTTCTAATTAAAAGTTATAAGTATTAATATCTTTTCTGACTCACCAAAGGCAGGGTAGAATCCCTCCGAGGTCCCCCTACAGCACCTTCATAACATCCCTCAATCATGGCCCTCCGGCCACTGGTTGAAATACTAGCATTGTCCGCTTGCTTGTCTCTATTACCTACTAAATTATCAAGTTCAGAACATGATCAGGGACAGTGTATATCTACTTCATAGATATTTTCCCAGTCCTTTATACAGTGTCTGAGTAGTTGTTTAATTAATTAATCAACAGCAATTTGATTAATACTCATTGTTATTTAGGAGACACAGGTAGAATAAAAATATCTTACAATAAAAATCTGGATTAAAACCAAAAGTGATATCCATAATAAGATTCAAGAGTAGAACACAGAAATAAAAGATAGGTTTAGGGGTATGAAATTCCTTGACTTCAGGAAGGAAAGGAAAGATAATGTCTGACTGTCTTTTATTTGGTTTTTGTTTTGTTTCGTTTTGTTTACCAAATACACCTTAAAGCAAAGCAACAAAAAATATAAATAATAAATGAAGGGATATGGAATAAATTTATATAATCATAAAGTATAATTTCAATATTATTTCCAGATAATATTGATTACCAGGCAAATGCACAAGTTCATTATTTACATTGGCAAAAGTTACAATTTACAATGAAAATATAATTTTCATGAACATTTATATGTCAATATTGCATTAATGCATGTAAAGCAAAAATTGTCAGAAATACAAAGAGAAAAATAACAGAAATGTGATCATATTCAGATGTGCTAACAAATCTGTCTTTGACAGATAAATAAGAAAGTAGCCAAAAATGTAAAGATGCTGGTTTATTTATTAAAATTGATTTGATCAACAAATTTATAAAATGACAATTTGATATGAACAAACAGAAAATATAATTTCTTTCTCCATGTTTATCATAGCATATTATTCACAGTAGCCAAGATATAGAAACAACCTAAGTGTCCAACAATGAACAAATGAATAAGGAAACTATAGTATATGGTTGAGCATCCCTAATTCAAAAATCTGACAAAAAATGCTCCAAAATTCAAAACTTTTGAGCACTGACATGACACCACAAGTGGAAAATTCCACACCTGACCTCATGTGATGGGTCATATATATTAGTTTAAATATTGTATAAAATTACCCTTAACCTAGTGATATGGTTTGGATATTTGTCCCTGCCCAAATCTCAGCTATATGCTGAACTGTAATCCCAGTGCTGGAGGTGGGGCCTGGTGGGAGATGTTTGGGTCATGAGGGCGAATCTCTCAAGGCCTGGTGCTGTCTTCATGATAGTGAGTTCTCATAAGATTCAGTCATCTAAAAGTGTGTGGTACTTGCTCTCTCTCTCTCTCTCTTTCTCTCTCTCATTCACTCTCTCTCTCTCTCTCACTCTTTCTCATTCCCTCTCTCTTTCTTCTTGTTCCTGCTTTTGCTGTGTGAAGTGCCTGCTCCTACTTCAGCTTTCACTGTGTTTGGAAGTTTCCTGAGGCCTCCCCAGAAGCAGATGCCATTATAAAGCCTGAAGAAACATGAGCCAATTAAACCTCTTTTCTTATAAATTACTGAGTCTCAGGTATTTCTTCATAGCAATGCAAAAAGGAACTAATTCACCTAGGTATATACAGTGTATATTTAACATAAATGGGTTGTGTATTTAGACCTGAGTCCCATACTCAAGATACCTTATTCATGGATAGGCAAATGTTCCAAAATATGAAAAAAAATCTGAAATCCAAAACACTTCTTATCCCAAGCATTTCAGATAAGGGATACGCACCTGTATATATACAATGAAATATTATTCAGGCATAAAAAAAGAATGACATCTTGCCATTTGCCACAAGATGGATAAGCCTGGAAGATATTATGCTAAGTGAAATAAGCCAGACACAGAAAGAAAAATAATTTGCAAGATCTTACTTATATGTGGAATCTAAAAAAAAAAAATCAAATATACAGAGATAGAAGACAAAACAGTGGTTACCAGGGGCAGAGGGTGGGAGAAAATGAAGAGATGTAGGTCAGAGGATACAAAGTAGCAGACACATAAGATGAACAAGTCTAGAGAGCTACCATGCAATATGAAGACTATAGGTAACAAAATTGTACTGTATTTTGGATTCATGCCAAATGAGTATATTTCAGCTGCTTTTGCCACAAAAACAAAAACCAATGAGTAATTACGTGAGAGGACTGATAAATATATTCATTTGCTTCACTATACTAACCTTTTTACTATCTTTATGTATCTTGTAACATCTTGTTGTATACACTAAAACATATAATGTATTTTTTAAAATTTTTTTATAAAAGAAGCTGGATACAGTGGCATGCACCTGTAGTCCCAGCTATTCAGGAAGCTGAGGCAGGAGGATTGCTTGAGGCCAGGAGTTGCAGACCACAGTGAGCTATGATCGCACCTGTGAGTAGCCACTGCATTCCAGCCTGGGCAACATAGTGAGATCCCATTTCTAAAAATAAATAAATAAATGAATGATGTAAAGGTGCTGATGAAGCTATTAAAATTGATTTAATGTACAAATTTATAAAATTGTATGATTTAATATGAACAATCAGAAAATATACTTTCTTTTCCAAGACCTACAAATTATTTACAATAATTTATCATAGAGTAGGAAAGAAAATTCAAAGTCCCAAAACCAAAGTTTCACAAGCTATATCCCTGAATATAATGCAACAAAATTAGAAATTAATAACCAAAGTTTGAAAGAAAAGTCCAACCACTCAGAAATAAAATTTTAAAAATTACTCTAGGAAACAACTTTTACAGAAGAACTATAAATTATAATTGCAAATCATTTTAAATAAAAAAATTTAAACTCTACATTAAAATGTATTTAAAATACCCAAACTATTTTCAGAAAACAGTGTATGGTCATAAATATTCCAATATTAAATAAGAAAGATATTAATGAATGAATGTCTTATTTAAAATCTAGAAAAAGGCTGGGCACAGTGACTCATTCCTGTAATCCCAGCACTTTGGGAGGCCGAGGCCGGTGGATCACCTGAGGTCAGGAGTTTGAGACCAGCCTGGCCAATATGGTGAAAAACACACTACTAAACCTATGTCTCTACTAAACATACAAAAATTATCTGGGCATGATGGTGCATGTCTGTAATCGCAGTTACTCAGGAGGCTGAAGCAGGAAAATCACTTAATACCAGGAAGTAGAGGTTGCAGTGAGCCAAGATCATGCCACTCACTGCACTCCAGCCTTGGTGACAAGAGTGAAACTCTGTCTCAAAAATAAATAAATAAATAAATAAATAAGAAAATCTAGAAAGAGAACAATAGAATAATTTTTTAAATAAAAGAAAGGAATAAATAAATATAAAATAACATGATAAAGGAATAAAAAAGACTAAATGTCCAAGTTTCTAATGTACAATTAAGTAAGGGAGAATTCCGAGAAGATGGAAACAACAGTGGTAAGATGGTTTTTAGATATTCCCAAATCGTCACATAAAAACAGAGTAACTACATGGCAAAACCAAAATCTATAAAAAACATTTACAACAAGACTAGGTGATAAGTTATCTCCAGGAACCCCTAAATATAAGCAGTGGCACAAATCAACAAGAGTCAAGACCTGAGTATCACTGGCCCCCTTGCAAGAGGGAGCAGAAGGATGCATCAGGGTGTACCCCAGAACAGAAACCCTCTGAAGGAGTCAGAGGGTTTTTACTGGAAGATGCAGTGGGCCAATTTAAGAGCAGCAGCTAAAGCTGGGAGAGACTTTGCTTCCTCCAACAGCAGATGAATATAAAGAAGCCAAAGGGGTGCAGGAGTCTCGCCTCTACAAAATAGGAGAAATGAGAAATGTAGGCATTTACAATGAAAAATTTTCTCTAAACTAAAAGATTAAAAATGTGAAAGAAATGAAACAATTTTTTTAAAAAAAAGCAAATTACTTAAACCGATGCAAAAAAAAATTTTTTTTAATGAATGGCTGAAGACCCATGACATAAATTTGTGTTCACATTACTTGCTCTAAAAATGATATAGGCATGTATGATTGTGATGGACAAATTCTTTCAGATTTCAAATAAACAGGTAATTATTTTTCAATGTGTTAGAACAAAGTATATAAATAAATATAAACAAAAGTAGTCACACATACTTTCTTTTTTTTTTTTCGAGACAGAGTCTCACTCTGTCACCCAGGCTGGAGTGTAGTGGCACAATCTTGGCTCACTGCAACCTCTGCCTCTTGGGTTCAAGCTATCCTCCTGCCACCGCCTTCTGAGTAACTGAGATTACAGGTGCATGCCACCATACCTGGCTAATTTTTGTATTTTTAGTAGAGAAGGTAATTTTCACCACGTTACCCAGGCTGGTCTTGAACTCCCAGCCTCAAGTAATCTACCTGCCTGAGCCTCCCAAAGTGCTGGGATTACATGCATGAGCCACCATACCTGGTTCACCCATATATTTTTTAAAGCCTGTGGAATGAAATTATTTATGAAGATGGATTTTTATAACTCTAAATAACATACTTATAAACAAAATACAGTATTATAGAAATCATTAGATCAAAAGATATCTGTGATCATATGTTTATCGCAGCACTATTCACAATAGCAAAGATATGGAGTCACCCTAAATGTCCCTCAACAGATGATTGGATAAAGAAAATGTGAGATAGATATATAGATAGATAGATGGAATACTATTTAGTCATTTAAAAGATTAAAATCATGTCTTTTGTAGCAACGTGAATGGAACTAGAGGCCAATATCTTAAGTGAAACAACTTAGACACAAAAAGACAAGTACTGTATAAGCTGGAGCTAAATAACAGGAACACATGTACATACAGTATGGAATAACAGACACTGGAGACTCAGAAGGGTAGAGGATGAAAGGGGGGTAGATGATGATAATTTACTTAAGGGGTACAATGTATATTATTCCAGTGATGGATACACTAAAAGCCCTGACTTCACCACTATGCAATATATCCATGTAACAAAATTACACTGGTATTCCATACATTTATACAAATTAAAAAAAGGAACAATAATCAATGTCCAAGTAAGATTTAACCTAGGAAATCTAGTAAGGTAATTTATTCCACCAATAGGCCAAGAGAGAAAAAATACCTATAAGATCGACTTAATAGATGATAATAAGCAATTAATAAAATTTAATATCTATTCCTGATTTTTTAAATTCCTCATAAATTAAAAAAATATTCATCCTTAACATGATACTGTTTATCTTTCTACTATATACAACTTCAGATATTATGATCAAATGCTGGAAATATTCTCATTAATTAAAAAGTAAGATAAGTCTTCCCAGTGTTACCTATTATTCAAAATTATTCTGGAACTGCTTGTTAATGCAATAAGTAAAGAAAAGGAAAAAAGAGTTATAAATATTGGAAGGAAAAATATTATTCCCTAATGTTGACATTATCTTCCTTAAAAATCTTACAAATTAAAAATAAAAATAGAGATAATTATCTCCTCCAAAGTATTTTTCTAATTAAACAGACAAAAAAAAAAGGTGCTTATAAGTGGCATAATTACATTTAAAAACAAAAAAGATACTCCATAAATAACCTCTATCCCTTCCTTCTCCAACGTAAAAGGATTAAGTTTTTTCTTAGCTCCAGGTCATAATTTAATTAAAGAGAGATTGATCTTTTGACCTGACTCTATTTTAAAAAGTAAATATTTTTCTGTTTTTCTCATTATAAATAAACTACCTGTTCATTGTAGAAATTTTAGAAAAATACAGAAGAGATTCACAGGTTCTAAGCACTGGGGGTGGGGAGTGGAGAAAATACAGATAAGAAGAATTAAGAAGCAAGTAAAGATTACTCTCCAACCACAGAAAACCACTATTAATATTCT
>NW_016107366.1:6399067-6442067 GCF_001604975.1 Cebus imitator | reverse complement strand
TCCCAGGTTCAAGTGATTCTCCTGCCTCAGCCTCCGAGTAGCTGGGATTACAAACATGCCACCACACCCAGCTAATATTTTGTGTTTTTAGTAGAGATGGGGTTTCACCACGTTGCCAGGCTGATCTTGAACTCCTGACACCTCAGGTGATTCACCTGCCTTGGCCTACCAATGTGCTGGGATTAGAGGCATGAGCCACTGCACCAGGTCTTATTTATCTATGTCATATAATTATCCTCTTACCTAAACTTCTTTATGACATAAAAGTTAAGTTTTCTCAGTTTTCTCATTGCGGTAGGTTGACTAATAGTCCCCAAAGATATCTAGACCCTAATCCCTGGACACTGTGAATTTTAATTTATATGGCAAAAGGGATTTTACAAATGTGATTAAGTTAAGGGTATTAGAACAGAAAGACTATCTTGATTTATCCAGATGGCCTCTAAGTATGATCAAAGGTGTCCTTATAAGATGATGACACAGAGAAGATGACACAGAACAAGGTAATATAACAGTGTGACAACTGAAGCAATATGTGACCCAACAGAAGCTGAAACTATGCTTTTGGCTTTGGAAAGGTGAAAAGCCAAGGAATATAAGCTCCCAGTAGGAGCTGGAGAAGGCAAGGAAATGGATTCTCCCCAAGAGCCTCCAGAGGGAGCAGACTCCTGCTGACACTTTGGTTTGGTCCAGTGCAACTGATTTTCAGACTTCTGACTTCCAGAGCTGTAAGAGAATACATGTATGTGGTTTTAAGTAACCAAGCTTGCTGTAACTGGTTACAGCAGCAATAGAAAACCAACACACTTATAAAATTGTTTTTGATTAATAACTTAGTAGCAACATTGTACAGTTAGACACTGGTCTTGTACATTAAAAAAAGCAAACTTTGTCCCTACTTTACTCCCGACAAAAGGTAGGTTCCCATGTGTAGTATAAGGGATCCCCCACCAAGTTACTTAACAGTGTATCTCTGCTGCCAAAACCCTGAAGGCTGGGCAGTGAGCCAAGGCCATGGTGCCCAGATGAGGAGCAAGTGACCCTGAGAACCCAAACATCCCAGAGAGTATCTGAGACTTACCAAGGGAAACAGTCTCATCATTCACACACAGTAGGTAAAGAGCCAGAAAATTAGCTTTAATTTCCATCTCCATCTAGCTTACAGATGGAAAGTGGCATGGATCTCTAGAGAGGTCCTGCTGCCATCCAGGAGTGCCTGGTATGTAAGTCCTAATAAATTCATCTTCTCATCAAGGTGGATGTGTCGAAGTCATTGTTTAGTTTCGTGGCTTCTTCCCAGTTTGGGCAGGATGTGTTTCAATCCCAAGTTTTTCTCATCACACCATGGCAAAGGCCTCTGAATAGAATGAGGCTTTTGAGAAAAACCGGCTATTTAAATGTTTTAAAATAAATTTACAATAATTTACAAGAAAGAAAGAAAGAAAGGATAGATGATAGATAATACAGCCCATAATGAACACAAAGAAGATGACATCAGGAAAAATAACTATCAGAAAGACTGAAATCGTGAATGAGATGAGACTTCTGGGGGAGGTTGGGAGTAAATAATGCTAGACAAAAATATCATTCCAAGGTGTGTTCTAAGCAAAAAAAGAAGAACAAGGAAGGGACAGGCCAAGGGATGAGATGGATAGAGTGTCAACTAATGGATGACCTAGAAGTAGCAAGATCACTCAGCCAGTGTGGTTCCTTTCTTGTTTCACAAAAATTGTCTTCAAGTAGAAACAGGAAGACAAAAGATTACAATGTGGAATTTATTGTGGTATAAATACACAATAGAATACTATTTGGCTATTAAAAAAAATGAATGAAATTCTGTCATTCCTGGAACATGAATGAGCCTGGGGGACATTATAGGTAAAATAAGCCAGACACAGGAAGATAAATACTGCAAGTTCTCACTCATGTGTGAGAGCTGGAGGGGAAAGAAAGTTGAGTTCATAGAAGTAGAGAATAGAACTGTGCTTATCAGAGGCTGGAAAGGGTAGGAGGGAGGGAGAATGGGAGAGACTGGTTAACAGAAACAAAGTTACAGCTAAATGGGAGGAATACATTTTAGTGTTCTATTGCACTGTGGGGTGAATATGGCTAACAATAATTAAGTGCATGTTTTCAAAAAGCTGGGAGAGGATTTTGAATGTTCACAATACAAAGAAATGAGAAATGTTTAAGGTTATAGGCATGCTAATTGTCCTCCTTTGATCATTACAAATTGAATACATGTATCAAAATATCCCTGTCTCATAAATATGCATAGTTATCCTGTGTCAACTAAAAAAAAGGAAACAACGATGGACTTTATGTCATGATAAAACGACATTAAGAGTTTCTAGTTACATTAAATCAATGCATTCATTCATTTAGTCAGTCAACAAATATTTACTTAGTGCCTAATATGTACCAGGCTCTGGCAACACCACAGAGAACAAAAACGCCAAGGCCCCATCTTCATGCAAGTTGTAGCTCAGTGGGAGAGATGACATCATAAATAACCACACGAATATATCAGCACAAATTGTGATAAGGGGAGTGAAAAAAGGAAAAGATGACATGAGATTGTACTGAGGACTCACTTTAGACTGGAGGTGAAGTTGGGGGTGTCTAGGAAAGTTTCTCTTGAAAAGCAACATTCACTTCTATGAATGTCATCCAGCCTAGGCAACTAGGTGAGGGACTAAAAGGACACCCAAGTGTGACTGCAGAAACATAGTCAGTACACCTGAAACACACACAAAGAGTATGAAAAGGTGGGAGACGGAAAAATATACCCTTTTCCAAAAGTGGAAGAAATGTGGATGCTGGGAACTACAGACTAAAAACAAAAAGCTATGAGCATGAGAAGACAAAGTGGCTTTACCAGTCAGTTCACAAAGAACAAGTCTTAGGAAGGAAGCTCATGCCGGCACCTACCCCTGCCTTCTGCTGAAGTCCACCAGCTCACTCTGAGTCTTTTACGTAGAGATAAGAGATTTGCCTCTTAAGATTTGCTGAGGAGTTTCGTATGTTTAGAGACTCAAAAACAACTCCACATAAAAAATTCTTGCACCTTCCATTTGTTGCCTCTGGCTAAATGGGTTTTCAAATCTATGCTTACAGAAGGAACAGGTGTAATTGCTCTCTAAGGACACTGTTTCCACCAGAAACATTCTGCCATGATGCAGCCATGACTTACATCCTCACTTATCTCCTGGAAAAGTAGACAGGAAAAAAACCATATGGTGGTATAATTCCTGCTGGCCTGTGTTAGAGCTGCATAGTGATCTTTCAACCTGTAGGTTCTTTCACTTCCTTGCAGCTTTCGCTGTCTCTGTTATATATAGCAGCAGTCCCCAACCTTTCTGGCACCAGGGACTGGTTTTGTGGAAGACAATTTTTCCATGGATATTGGGGACGGGGGATGGTTTCAGGATGAAACTGTTCCACCTCAGATCATCAGGCACTAGTTAGATTCTCCTATGGAGTGTTCAACCTGGACCTCTCACATGTGCAGTTCACAACAGGGTTAAGGTTCCTATGAAAACCTAATGCAGCTGCTGATCTGATAGGAGGTGCAGCTCAGGCAGGAGCGCTCCATCGCTGGCCACTCACTTCCTCCTGTGCAGCCCAGTTCCTAACAGGCCGTGGACTGGTACTGGTCTGCAGCCCGGGGGTTGGGGACCCCTCATACATATGATGGTTAATTTTACATGTCAATTTGACTGGGCCACAGGGTGCCCAGACATTTGGTTAAACATTATTTGCAGGTGTGTCAGTGAGGGTGTTTCTGGTAAGAGTCACATTTGAATCAGGACACTGAGCAAAGTACATTGCCACCCTCCCCAATGTGGGTGTGCCTCCCCCATCCACTGATGGCCTGAGTAGAACAAAATGGCAGAGGAAGGGAGAATTCACTCTCTGTCTCTACCTGATTGCTTAAGTGGGGACATGATCTTCTTCTGCTCCAGACTAGAACTCTCACCTTCAGGCCTTCAGATTCAGACTGAAACTACACAACCAGCTTTCCTGAGTCTCCAGCTTGCCAATTTACCCTGCAGATTTTGAGACTTACCAGCTTCCATAATTGCATAAATAAATTCCTTATAATCTCTCTCTCTCTCTCCACATATATATTTATTCACACACACATAATTTTAAAATATGTTTAAAAATATTTGTTACATGTTATATATTACACATATATAATATAAAGTATATCTAAAAATAATATCTATAAAATCTCCTATTAGTTCAGTTTCTCTGATGAATCCTAACTAATCCTACTTACTGTATTTTCATATACACATTTTATATATATATACAATATTACTATATATAAAAAATTCTCTTAACCAGCACTGCCCAACAGAAATATAATGCAAGTCATAAGTAATTTTAAGCCTTCTAGTAACCACGTTTTAAAAAGTGAAATTAATTTTAATAATATTTTTATTTAACTCAATATATCAAAAATACATTTAAACATTAATTATCATAAAAAACTACTAATGAAATATGTTGCAATCTTTTTTTACTTCTAAGTTGTCAAAATCTAGTGTGTTTATTACACTAACAGCACATCTCAGTTGGGATAAGCCGCATCTCAAATGCTTGGTAGCCACCTGTGGCTACAGGCAATAGTACTGGACAGCACAGTTTTAAACTGTAACTTACTTTTATGTTCTAGAAAACTGTAGGTGTTAGGCGTAGCAAAACATTTAAAGAAAAATATAAAATGGCATCTTCACAGGAAGATTCAGTTTATAGGAAAGGTCAGGTTCATAGAAGAATGTGGGGCCTCCCACCAGGGCAAAGAAAGTTCCCTGCGACCTGGTGTGGCTTCAGGCAGTGTCCAACGTGGTGACAACAGCAGGAGATACCACTGATGTGGTGGAGCCAAGCAACTGTGGCAGTCCTGACTTCAGGGGTTCAGATTAAGACAGGCTGCCCTGTCCTGCGCAAAAAGTGACCCATATACCCAGTGCCTTGGTGCAAAGAAAACTCCGCATTACTCACCTTTGTTAGGATAATTCCTTGCAAGAAGCAGTCAAAAAGCAACTTTCCCTCATACTGTTTATATTTTAAGCCATCATCAGCTAATAAGGCATTTGTTTAAATTTCTTCATTTGATAGAATAGATTGGAACACCATTGTGTGGCAATCTAGAGTTTCAAGTATTTTTCTGTCATTATCTTATTTAATCTTAACTACATATCATTGCACTGGAGAAAGGGACAAGAAATCAGTCAGTTTTAATGAGTGCACCAAATGATTTGACATCACTTAGTACTAATTAAATTATTGAGATAGGAACTCTTAATAAAGACCACACACACACACACACACACACACACACACACACTGAAATTTCTAACTTAGAGGGAGGAAAACACTTGTTAGTTCATTAGCACATGTTAACATAGAAGAGGCATTAATAATTTTTCCTTCCTGCCAGTGTTCAAACAACAGCTTTGGTAACCAAAGAGAAAGTTAAAAATCAGTGAAATCTCATTTTTAATAATATTACGTTTAAAAAGCTCCTTTAGGGAAAGTGGGCAACATCATTTACAGTCACTTTTACTTTCATCAAGACTGTGGTTCTAAAGTGTTTACTCTCGTGGAGGAGGTAAGAGTGGAAAGCACTGCCTGGCTGCTATATTAGTGAGCTAAAAAATACCTGTTTTCTCTCTGCCACCATTTCTTCATCACCTAGTATTGGAGTGCTTAGACATTTTGACAAGGGTGTTATTTCAGCATGAACCCTTACAAAAGGGAAGAAGAATATTTCAAAAACTAGGATGAAAACATCCAAAGTCATTATGCTTCTCATCTTGTTGAAATGAATTTATTTCCTTTTGGTATTTTGCTGTGCACACACACAAAAAAAATCTCAATGAACACGAGATTTAAAAGCTCCCGTCTCCCCAAAAGATGAAAATCTTTAAAATCATACATTTCCCCCTGTGGCTTGATTTAAAGAAAACAGAAACAAATGTTAAAAATTTGGTATGAGAGCATTAGCTATATAAGTGCTCTTGAATATAAATTATATATGGCAAATGTAGAACCCACATTTAAGAAGAAAGTCTAGTCAGTACAGTATAAGCACCATTTCTTAAAACAGTTTTTACTACATGTATACATTGTCTCAATAATATCCGTACTTTCCCTTTGGGGATCAGTATATCTGGCTGCATTTCCACTGTGCACACACACACACACACACACACACACACACACACACAATTCTTAAGATAACGCCTTTTGAAATTTTTTGCTGACTCAGGCCTGAGCAAGAAAGTAGTGAAGGATTGTCCAATGAGAGTAGCCCACAAGAACAGATAGATATGGAGGGTTCAAGACTAGCAACCTTAGGAAAACTGTGCCCAAAAGAGGAATGATGCTGTTAATGGGATGCAAAGCAGATGGGTCAAGCATCCCAAAAGTTAAATTTCCGTGGGTTGCCATAATAGCATAAATGGAAAGCCAGGAGAATGAGCAGGTCTCAAAACAGAATGAAATGAGACTAGATCTAGAACCAGGTGAATTAGTAGCCAATATGGGAACTGATCTGGTGAGCACAGCCAGTCTGTCCTTCAGGCATGGCTTAACACCTGCTGCACTGAGAGCATGTCTTTTAGTGCAGCATTTCTCAAATGCTGGTCACTGGTCAGAGATTCCCCTGGGGACCTTGTTAAAGTGTAGAATCTGATCCTTCTGACTCAGCAGGTTTGATGTCAGGTGGAAATTCTGCATTTCCTAATGACCTCCCACGTAATCATCAGGTAATGCTGCTGCTGCCAGTCTAAGGGCTACATTTTGAGTAGCAAGGAATTAGAGAGTAGAATCTTATCATAAGTCAAGGACGACGACAGTGGAAATGCGTTTTGTTACTTCCATCTTTGCTCTACCTAACCCTAACAGCTTTTAAAACAATTATTTTAATCAACACTCTTTAAGAATCATACACAGTAAAGAAAGTGTTAAGACTGTAGTTGGACAAGTGCAAAGATCTCTGTTAGGCAAGAAACATTCTGTGTCTTCAAGGAGGTCATGTTGTACAGGAAAAGTAGAAGGACCGCTTTATACCCCTGCATGTTTCAGGAGTGACCTGGGGTACCGTGATATAAAGATTGTCAAAGATAATGCCCACACAAGTCTTGAAAATGGCATCAGAAATTTAACTCTTTAAAGTGGCTTGATTCCAAGTCTCTGCTTAAGAGCAACTCCGAGTCGAAAGCAAAACAGTTTATAAGAAAAAAATTTCAGGAACAATAGTAGTCAGGCAGCCTGAGTTAAAATCTCCAAACCCAACATCAACATCATCAAACCCAAGTCATAGAGCTGAAAACTTTTACTGCCAATGTTAATAAACCAATTATGCTAAGGTTGCTCTTCAACTTAAAAGAGGTTAGGAAAGCATATGGGGGTTATAGTCCCCTCTCCTTTGTCAATAAATCACCAAATAATAATAGCTATTTTATTTCAGCATTTACTATGATCCAGGAGCAATAAGTGCTCTAACGGTATTATCTTATTTAATCCCCATAACAAACCCATGTAGTAGGTATTGCTGTTAATCCCATTTTATAGAAGAGGGACAAAGTTTCAGATAGATTAAGTAACCCACCATAAGTCATATAGCTAGTAAGAAATAAGCCAGGATTCCAAACAAACACTGGTTGGAATTTTTTCATAATAAAAAGATTTTTTTAAATTAAAAGACTACTTACAGGTATTGATCGACTTACGACCTATGCAACTTGCGACCATTTGACTTTATGACCACAATCGCTAGCCACGACTGCTCCGCGTCTGGCAGCGCAAACGTTGCCTAGCTGGGCGTACGACAGCGCGGACCAGCTTCCAACAGCACTACCATCTCCGCGTGCACCATTTCAACTGTACATATAGCCTACTCAACTTACGACCAAATCGTGTTACAACCGGTCTGCCGGTACCAATCGTGGTCGTAAGTCGAGCACTAGCTGTAATTCTAAAGCCAAAACATAATTAAAAATTATCATAACCGTATCTATTCAAGCTACTTCATGGGGTGTTTATGAAGCTGCAATGAAATAAAAGATTTGCAAGTACTTGAAAAATATCTGCAGCTAAAACAAGAAATAAACACAGAAAGATAGAACAAGAGAGAGAGGCTAGCAAACAAAGGTGTTTTGTAAACTATAGAGGATGATTTTAGTTGTTCATATGATTTATCATTACAAGATTCCAAGACTGCAGAGCCAAGTCATGGCTCTGTAAACATAAATCAATGCATCTTCCAGCATCAGGAGATAAAAGACCTCTTTGAACTCTAAACTTCAACTTCTCTTGGCCTTGATATTACCCAGTGCTAATTCATATAAATAAAGCCTAAATATGAGGAAGATTTTGTCCCTGTTCCTTAGGGAAATACCAGTGGCATTCTCTCTTTATCTCTCTCTCTCTCTCTCCCTCTCTCTCTCGCTCTCACACACACACACACACACACTCTGTCTCTCTCTCTCTCTCTCTTAGATCTAAGCCTAAACTTCCTCTTCGTACACAGGCAAAAAACTGAGATCTGAGATCCAGAGGATAGTAATAGGCCCGAAGCCTAACTAGACAATACAAGAATTAACATTTTAACCATCTGTTTGGTTCCATACTGTCTCTTCTTTAAAAAAGAAACTGCAAGTAGAATGGGCTATACCTTCATTCATGGAAAAACATTGCTTTATTCATTTATCTTTTAATGCATGTTTGTCAGAGTTAGATACTACATAAGTGCAGGATCACAAAGGTGAATGAGACATCATCTTTCTACTCATAAAGCTAGAGTCCAAGACTCTATCTGTGCTGAGCACTATCTTAGCTATTTTGCAAATACAAAGCTAAGTCAGATCAGTTCCTATCTTCCAGGAGCTATTACCTAATGAGGAAGGTAAACATATAAAAATTAAATTTACATTTACATAGACGTGGGATCCTGAAGAATGGATAAAGGTGACTATAATGGACAACAATGTGTTGTATATTTCAAATAGCTAGAAAAGAGGACTTAAAATGTTCCCAAGACATAGAAATTATACTCAAGGTGATGGATACCCCAAATACCCTGACTTGATCATTACATCAGTCTATGCATGTAACAACATATCACATTTACCCCATAAATGTACAAATATTATATACATGTATAAATGAATTTTAAAAATAGATAAAATTTTGGATAGGAAAGGACAAGATCAAAAGGATAAATTGTAGAGTTCTAACAAGCTGAGAATTTATATTGTAAGCAATGGAAAACCACTGAAAGTTACTGAACATAGGAATGGAATCATCAACATAGGACTTAGGAATGGTGGGTTGGAAAAAGGTGAGAAAAGAGAAAGGGAAACCAGTAAGAGAGGCTGTAAATGTGCAGCCTGGCATATAGGACCTCACTGAAAGTAGTGGAGGAACATGATCAGGACCTGGAAACATTTGGTTGGGAGGCAAATGTGAGAAGAGCTCAAAGAAAACCAGGATTTGTGCTTGTTGTTGGGGAAAACAGCAATTCTACCAACATAATAGATTTAAGGAAAAAGACAATAGGTTTGGTGGAATATGTGTAGACAATCACGTGGCTGTAATGAGATTCCTGAAAACAGACAAAAAATTAATAGAAATTTTATGAACCTAGTCCAGAGTTGAGTGTCCTACTAGCAAAATACATTTCCTTGGATAGGTGATTTTTCAAGTTATATTCTGGGATGTTTCAGGAGCTGGAGCCTTAAGCATTATACTATTACTGGGTTGCTCTTCTGGTGTTATCAATAATTTTTTCTATTCATTTTATTCAATGTTTAAGAGTGCACACCATGCAACTGTCTCTTCAAAGCAGAATCAAGTTTCATATTCATTTTGGGGAGCCTTCTAGGACCCTGTGGGCTATAATATCTGATTTCTGGGAATCCCTGCTCTGGATTAGACTGCTTTGCTGGAAAGAACAACAAATTAAGAGAATTCCCCTAATCCTCCCACCCCTGCTCCATCTACCCACACCTACAGCTCCAAAGCCTACCGTAAAGACTAACAAAAGAAATTCCAAGCCTTTTTAGTAAGGGATCTCAGAACTTGACTGATGAGGTTTCCATAACTTGAATTTTATTGATCCAGAATCCCTCGAACATGATTTAAGCTCATTCCCTTTTTACAAGGCTTCAATAAGATATTTGATGCCCATTCATCTCTTAATGAGGAATCATCCGTAAAGTCTCTACCTCTCAAGTCATGCTATGCTCCAGGGAAGGTCCGACCTGCTCTCCTTATTTATGTTTTCATCAGTGGCCAACATTTTAGAGCACTTCCTACGTGTTAGAGTCTATGCCAGAGACTGGGCAGATTCAAAGAGAATCAGACGCAGTTCCTGTTCCAGCACTTTACCTTCTAATATGGAAACCATGCAGTAAAATAACTACAGGAACAGAGAGAAGGTGCTCAGAGGCATAACAGAGAAATATATATAAAGTGCTAAAGAAGTTAAAAAGGAAAAGGTTACTTTCATATGGGGGGAAAGGAAGTCCATGAGAGATTTTGTGGACAAAATGGCACTTCAGCCAGGCATGGAAAGATAAGAAGGTGAATATGTGGATTTGGAAAGGAGCAAAAATGGCCAATTCCATGCGCCAAAAGACAGAGAAGACCAGACTAGAGTGTCTGAGGGAGTATAGGAGGGAAAAAAAGAGCCACTGAAAGGTGGCATATTCATGAGATCTGCATACTCATGGGAGAGACACAGAGAGAGAGACAGAGAGAGAGAGAGAGAGAGAAAAGAAACTCTTTCTAGGCGTACTCAGCATAGATTCTTCCCTAGCTGGCAAGCATTTTTCTGTCTATCAACAGTCAACTGGACCTGGATTCAGGAGGAAGATACCTAAAGGTTTTAATCTTAGACCTGGAAGAGGAAGTTGTTACCAAATAAAGGGTTGGGGGCCAGTTAACATAAGGGAACACAAGAGGAAGAGGTTTGCTCATATATCAAAAGCAACACCATAGCAGAGCCCTTATGGTTTTATTTATGTACCTACATCAAGAGACGACTGTTTAGATGAAACATTATCTTCTAGAATGAAGTCTTTCTTAAATCTTACACTTGGTAGCCACACACAGGGAGAATGTCAGTGCAGTCAATAGGACAGGAAAACAAGCAAACCTCCTTAAAAAGTGAATATCAAAAATGCTCATTTCCCCCCACTCTTGCTAAACTAAGTAGTGTGCCTGTAAGTTTTACCCTCAAAAAGAGAAAAAACACAGAACAATGAAATTAGGGAAGAGTCTGGCAACCAGATGAAAGACTCACAAGGGATAAAAAGTCCCCAAAATAAATGTGTTGGAAAACCCATTTTGCTAATCATGCCAAGAGCTGAGCCCCACTTGAAGTATTGAAGATGGGTGAACTTGCCTTATGTCATTTACAAGAGAGTACACCTAACAAATGCAAGCTTCCCTGGGAGAATCACAACTGTGCAATGGCATTTTTTGTTTGGTTCGTTAAACTGCTTTTTTTGTGTGTCTTTTATTTGCAGAAGGGGCTTCTTTTTGGCAAGTTATTGGATCCTTTCTTCACCTTTTGCAACTCTAAGCACAAAAGGGAAATAAAACACTTATTTGGAGTCAGAATTAAGAATAAACAGCTAATATCTTGAACTTGGGTAAATTTGGTGAATAACTAAAATGCAGCAGGACTTAGTAAGAAATATGGATGAAGAGGTCTCATAAAAATAAAGCACCTTTAGTAAAATAGACTCGGCTGCTAAAAAAAAAACACAGTTACATTTCCACTCAGCAACCAGACCATTTCTGACAAAATGATTCTACCTGGGAAATATTGTTAATCTCTGGTGAAATCAACACAGCTAAATAGTAGTGGTCCAAGTTACCCTTCCCTAGGGGTTGCAAGGCAGGTGTGAGCTAGAAGAACTTTTCTCTGGCCCCTCTGTCCCACTAATTCAACTTCTCTAATAGGAAGGATAGAGAAGAAAACAGATAACTTGTTTGAAGGAAAGCACTGAATAAAGCTACTCAAGACCATACAAGTTTACATACATTGACATCTACCTTTCTGTAAGGAAATGGAGATAGAAAGTAGATCCCTTTTATCATATGCACTGGAATAAGTAAAAAAAAAAAAAAAAAAAAAAAAAAAAAAAAAAAAAAAAAAAAGGAAAGAAACCAAATAAAGGTGACCAGCAAAGGATCATAACATGTATTTTCATTTGAAATTACTAGAAAAGAAAGGTATAATCACTAAGAACAAATATAAGTTCCATAAAGGTTCAGAAGGCATGTTTAAAATGTTAGCACATACATACATACCTTATACACTTTCACACACACACATACATACACAAACACTCATGGCAACTTGCCATTTTGAACACCTGTGATAGCACGTCCACCCTGACTTTTTCCCTAGTAAACTGGCCTCTGTAACCAGGAAAACCATATAATTAGTTGGAGAATAGGGAGTCTCGGAAAAAAAGAAAAAGCATGCCTTGCTTCCTTAAACCTTTTATTGATGGACAATTGTTAACTCCCTCTTACTTTCTTCACCTAGTTGTGACTCCAGCAAACCTTGCATTGGCAGTGGCTCATAGCCACTCTTCTGCTGTGTGAAGCCAATCTACAGTTGCGTGTACTCCCTGTTTTTCATTTCGAACAATGAAAGGAACCACTGTATTTCAAGTCATTTGGAATGACATCCCTTCAGTTCTAAAGAAACTATAAAACTCACTCATATAAATTTGCTGGCTTTTCTGGCACTGGAAAGTCTAGATCTACAAATTACTTCATCAACAAAGCATAGCACCATCCTGGTACTCTTTTTCAACTACACTCAATGGCAGTCCTGTGTCTGTGGTACTATGGGAAGGGAAGATGGAGTCTTCAGGAAGGCCTACGTGTCTATTGAGACCTTGCTGAGACTTTATTTCTTATAGCATTTCTCAACTTTCTGTTGGAAAGTACTACATCTTCCTGGTTTATTTATTTTAGAAATATTTTTGATCTTGCAAAGCTCAAAGAATGAAAATCAACCTAACAGGTCCAAGGGAAAATAAACTGGTCAAATATTTTAATATAAAAGCTGCAACTTAATCCTCTAATAGCCAGGAAGGAGTCAGAAGATGGCAATCATACTTTTGAATGGAATTCCCTCTATGGAACACAAACATGCATAAGTTCACCAACAACAAGACAGTAGAAATCTCAAACTTTTTTGATCCAGGAAAAGGCCATAGATGTAAAGTATCCTCACTCAGTATTATATCTAGCCAAGTATCTTGTAATATATTTATGTAACAGAGGAAGAAATATAGATTGGATGATTATGTAGTTGCCCAATAAGTCTTCTTTAAAGTACCAAGGTCAACAGGAGAGAGATCTCCATTGATGTGAAAGATTGTTTAGCTTCAACTCCTAATAGATTTCTTGGGCCTTACAAATGTAGTGTTACCATGGAGGGACAGGGACCTATGTTTACAGAATCACTACATCTTATCTTTCAAGGTTACTATATTAGTTTCACATTTTCTGTGCTTTTTTATGAAACTATTGAGTACCTAGCCTGTGATTTTCCCCTGGGAATTTGAGTACTCTCCCACTGGCTTCTTCAAGGTCCTACCTACTAGAATTCATGCTGTTTTTACAATTAGCATGTTGACTCTCCCTTTCAATCTTCAGTTAAAATTCCTCTTGGCTAGGCCAGGTGAGGTGGCTCAAACCTGTAATCCCAGCACTTTGGGAGGCTGAGGTAGGCAGATCACTTGAGGTCAGGAGTTTGAGACCAGCCTGACCAAACATGGTAAAAGCCCATCTCTACTAACAGTACAAAAATTAGCCTGATGTGGTGGTGTGCACCTGTGGTCCCAGCTACTCAGGATGCTGAGGCAGGAGAATCACTAGAACCTGGGAGGCAAAGGCTACAGTGTGCTGAGATTGCACCACTGCACTCTAGCCTGGGCAAGAAGAGCAAACAACTATACACACAGACACACACACACACACGCACACACACACATACACACACACGCATGCACACACACGTGCGCACACACACACATGTTTCTTCTGGTCTGTATGAGAGCTTTTCAGTAACATTAATTTGAATCACTTTTGTAAGTTAAAAACATAAAGGCCACACATCAGCAATTTTACAGTTCTACACAAAAACCACATCCAAATGTTTTCTGCTAGGAATTCATTGGAAATTATCACAATCCGAGGGAAATAATCAGTTTCTAGAAGTCTATGAAGACAATAAAGAAAAGCATTTGAAGTAGATATTACCAGTAATGTTAGCTCTGAAAAAAAAAAAACAAAACATTAATTGGACAAAGTTCAATGAGCTTCAAGTACATTTTCTCTGTCTCTTCACAGCTTTACCCCTGAAGATGAAGACACTCTTTCTGTTTGACTGTTGAGGTCACTACTTTCATAAAATACTAATTTACTGTGCTGGACACTAATGTGAATGATTTTCTCTGTCCTTCCTTCTTTAAGGCTTCCTATAAACAGGGTAAAATAAAGAAATACTCTTTCTAAGAACTGAAAACATATAAAAGTAAAATTAATCACTGCATTAAAATTGTTAACAGAAATGTTACATGGAACATATCAAATAATATTATAAATGACACTATGCATAAAATATTGCATATTTGCAAATGAAAGTAACTTCATAATTTGATAAAAATATTTATCTACTTCCATTTTCTTAAAAAAATTGCCTTTTCTCAAAGAGAAGTATTCTTGTCATTTAAAAAATATATATATCTTAGGTCTAGAATCAAGGTATTATAAATATATGGTCACAAATCTAAATTATAATTCCCAAGAATCCACGAAGAGTTCTGAAAGACTTGAATTATTATAGAATTATTATAAAATTATAGAATGTGTCTTGCCATTAAAAATATCAAGTGCAACTTGCCCTTAATTTCTTAAAAAAAGAATTATGACCAGATGGAATAGAATATAAATATCCAAAATGCTAACCTATTTATAATATATGACCAGTAAGAAGGACGGGAAAGGGGAACTGAGAACATGTTGCCAAAAAGAAAAGTGACTAAAGGGAGATTTTGATAATTTTTACTAAGTTTCTGAATTTGATAGTTTTCATTAACTTTCTGAACATTGAGAAGAAATGATGAAAGCCCAATTTAATGAATCTGTAGAAAACTTAAGAGCAAAAGATGGGAGGGAGGTAAGTGACTATCCGCTTTCTTCTTAGAGTGCTCTATTTTCATAGTTTCATGTTTTAACACAGTAAAATATTTTATATAAACACCATTAGAAGACTTAAAAACCCTGAACACAGAAACCAATGAGAATTTCTCCAAGCTTGAATTCTGTTTCTACTGTCTTTTCTCATCTTCATATCTAAGAATCTATGATTTAAAGGTGACCAATTCATTGAGAAAATAATGAAGGTGAAAATAGTTGAGATTATTACACCTTTAGCCTCCAATCATACATTCATTTTAGGCAGGTATTATTTCATTTTGCCAAGTTCTGTGAAATACTCTCATAGAAGTCCCCAACTCTCACTGTGTCTATCATAAATGTCCCTAATTCCTATATGCTCTCAGACATAATGGAAGAACTCCTTTTTTGAATTTGTGACTCATACAGTTGTAAGTTCACTTGCAGCATCAGTTTCAGTTTAAGTTCCCTTTATTGTCTCTTCTGAGGATATGGAAAGTTAGAAGCTATCCAACCATTTCAGGCAAAAGAAATATGTATTGAACAGAATGATCAGTATTAGCTATGGGTAAAAATGGAAATTACCATATAAATTATTTATCTGCATGGTTGAATTTGTTTCCACTTAAATAAACAAGTCAACTATGGGCAAGACACAGTGCAGAATGATTCTAAGAATTAAAAACAGGCATTTATCTATTTGTCTGTTTTATTCTTCCTTCATTTCACAATGTAAGCACAAATAAATGCTTGTAATAAAACTGAAAAATATAAATTGAAAATAAAACAGGACAAAGTAAAATATAAATTTGAATGAGAAGTACAGGCCAGAAAGAAAATAAGCATAAATAGGCAACTCCAACGCCCTCTCACAGTTATAGAATATAGAGTTCAGTCTGATCTTCCAGAATGCCACAGCAAAAGGAAAGCATTTTGTTATTATTCATGATGCTGAAATGCTGTTATCCTTCTGGAGAAGGAAAACTTTATTACTTACCTGTAATATAAATGTCTCAAAATGGGATTGGGTAATGTGGTATAATGCCCTTAACCATGGTGCTGGTTATTTTCTGTTTGTTTCTCTACCCTGACTTTACTCTCTGCCTTTCTCTCTGCTCTGTGACATAAGAGGCTTATCCTGCAGACCAGCTTTCCCAGGCTCCCTTGCTGGTTGGCTTCAGGTTGGGTTTGGCTGGAGACTGAAAGTCAGGACATGAGGGAGGGTGGAAAATTCCTTCCTTGCTTCTTCTCTGTTTTGGGCCCCACTTCTGTTAGAGGCTAAATTCCTTCAGGACCACAGCTATGTGGGGTGGCACTTCCCACGACTCCAATAGCCCTTCAGCTCTCAATTGTAATCCCTTACCACTTTGCTAAACTCTAGCTGCCTCTACATTTTTTGTTGATTCTCTTAACTCTGCCATCATTAAAGACTCTTCTTTTGAATAAACGGTGTCAATTTGTTTTCTTTCTGGGACCCAATTGATACACATGAGTTCCCACAGCAAAGTATATTTTAAAAGCCTGTTTCTCAAAAGAAAAGAAAGAACATAACAATAGTCTTCACACATATCTCAATGAAAATACCTTCAGAAGAGCCAAGAAAATATTTTCCAAGTATACAAAAACTGGCCATCTAGGGCAGCAACATTCAATAGAACTCTATGAGATAATGGATATCTGTGTTGTCCAATAGCCTTAATAGTTTTGAAATGTGGTAGTAGGATTAAGAAACTAAATTTTTAATTTTATTTAATTTTGATTAATTTACATTTACATTTAAATAGCCACATGTGGCCAGTGGCTACCCTACTGCACAATGCAGGTCTATATTAATCCAAGGACAAAATCTAGAGACTAACTTAATATATAGTACAAAAATTTTAAGTGAAACAACTCAGACACAGAAATACAGATACCACATATTCTCTCTCATAAGTGAGAGCTAAACAAAGTTTACACATGGACATAGAGTATGAAATCAGACTATGAGGCTAGGAAGGGTCAGAGGGTCAAAGAGGGAGTTGGATGATGAGAAATTACTTAATGGGTACAATATACATTATTCAGGTGATGGATACTCTAAAAGCCCTTACTTTATTATGTAATCCATCCAGATAAAATATCCCACTTGTACCCCATAAATTTATAAAAATAAAAATAAAAAAACAAGTGAAAGAGTGTATAATCTACGAGAGGGTTAAAAAAAGGCACTACTCAAAATAATACAAGGAAAATTAAGGTAAGTACAATACAAAGAATTCAAATCCAAAAGAAGGAAGTACACACCAAATCACAGGAATCAAGAAAACCTTTGCAGAGAATTTTTAATTTGAGGTGAGCCCAGAAGGTCAAATAGATTTTGTATTAGTTTTCTATTTCTATTAACAAATTACCATTCACTTAGCTTGAAAGCATATACATTTCTTATTTATTTTCTTAAAGTTCTGTATGTTAGAAGTCCAATACGAGCCTCAACGGGCTAAAATCAAGGTGCCAGTGGGACTGTATTTCTTTCTGAAGGCTCTAGGGAAATATCCATTTCCTCACCTTTTCCAGTTTCTAGAGGCCACCTGCATTCCTTGTTTTATGACTCCCTGCCTCCAACTTTAATGTCAGCAGCCTTCCATCTGTTTGTGCCTTTCTTCCCCTGACACATGTCCCTCTGATTACATCCAGGAAAGTTTCTCTGCTTTTAAAAACCCATATGATTAGATTGGGCCCACCAGATAATTTTTAAAAATCTTTCCATCTCAAGATCTCTAAACTACTCATACCTGCAAAGTTCCTTTTGCCATATAAGGTAACACATGAACGTTACAGGGATTAGGATGTAGACATCTTTGAGAGTCATTATTCTGCCTACAAAATATTTTAAACAGCAAGAGGTAGGAAATGAACAGGAAGAGATTGTAGGAGGAGGCACAGGCCAAGAGCAAAGCAAACTAGAAACTGTTAACTATTAATAGCTCACCTGATCAGCCAGTGCCTTCTACTCCATCTATAAGACATACTATGATGCATGCTGGATACTCAGGACTGGTAGGCTACTCTAGCACACCTGTTCACACTCGCTCCTGCCAGATGAACTGTATGCTTACCACAAACCAGCTGTGATTCTTTCTAAACCTGTTTAGGTTAGTTGTATTTGTTACTGTTACACATAATTTAATTAATAGTATAAAAACCAGTAGGACTGAGAAAAAAGAGAATATTTTCATGCAAACTAAATAGAATGGTTTAGAAAGACTCATTAAATGTAAGGTACAAAAAATTTTTGTTGACAATTTAGATTGGATAAGGCAACTACAATGATTTTGGAGAAAATAATAGAAATCTAAAAGGCTCTATAATCGGATTGTCTCTCAAATATGTTTCATGTATACTATGCATTATGGGTTAAGTTTATACAAGAAGTGTTATGAAGAACTTCAATTAGATGATCCATGTTTTAAAAATCACCCTTATCCCTTCCTCATTTGAATGTGCAGTCATGTGTTTTCAGTTGGGGAAGGTTTAAGGTGTATATATGTATAATTTCTACACATTTTAACAATTTCCTTCTTTCAATGACTTTTTTCAATAATTTGATCAACCAAAAAAGTCACAAAAGGGCTTCTGTTGTATTTAAAAAGCAAAGATAATGCAATCACAGAAGTGGGACAGTGGAAGAAGAATACACGTCAATATAGGTTAAGCCAACATGGAGAAGGACCTCAAATGTCACAGTGGGGAAGTTGAATGTTGCAACAGGCAACAAGGAAACAGCAAAGGTTGCTGTTTTTGTTATTTGATAGGAAAGGTTTTGAGCATATCAATGGGCATGCTTAGCAATTAAAGCATTAAAGAGCATGTTTTGCAAAATAACATGTTTAACAAAAGAAATAACATTGCAGCATTGGGACTGTCTTCAGAAGTGAAAAAGATGTCCTTGCAAATAGCAGGCTTACTGCTTGTATATTCCATAGCCCAAGTCATTTCTCCCTACAGCAGAGGCTGCTGGGCTCCTCTCCACAAACTCCGCCTTATCCTTTTGGCTCTAGACCTGCACTGTGGAATACTGTAGCCACTGGCCACATGTGGCTTTTGAGCACTTAACGTGGCTAGTCCAAATTGAGAGGTGCTGTAAGTGTAAAACTCAGATTTAAAAGATGTCTGAGAAAAAGAATGTAAAATACCTCATCAATAGATTTTATTAATTACATGTTGAAATGATAATATTTGGTATATACTGGATTAAACAAAACATATTAAAAATAATTTCATTTGTTCCTTCTTACTTTTTTCAATGTAGCTACTAGAAAAATCTAAAACTATATATGCAGCAGATGTCTGTGGCTCACATTATATTTTTCTTCTGGACAGCACGGCTCTAGTCTAGATCAATCCTAACGTGAGACCAGAGGGTAAAACCACCCCATTTACCAGCCCTATCCTTTGGGACTTACATTCCTCTTACTGACTGTCTGATCTTAAACAGGATATTTATCACATTTTTCTTTCATCATCTTGGGACATGATCTGATTTTCTTGATTTTTGCCCTATAAAGTGTAAGGCTCAACTTGCTAGCTCCACTGATTTGCCTTCCCTTGCAGTTTCCAGCCTTTCCAAAACCAGGCTTTCGGGATGTTGACTGTTTTCTTCCTCTAGAGAAACAGAGACTGCCAGGAAGATGAAGACCAAGAACGGGATATCAAATTTGGTGATTAGGGAATCAAAATTGACCTTCAAGAGAATGACAGTATCAACTGATTGAGTGGAAAGCTGAACGGTTGTCAGAGTTGAAACATCAATGATCTCATGGACAAAGACCAGAAGAACACAACAGCACCTAATCAAGTGGTAGAATAATGATGACAAAAGCCTGTGCACATCCCTGAACCAGTCCTCATCCACTGTTCAGCTAAAACTTCAAGGATGAATGGCCTCCTCCCTGTCATTTATTATTCCAAAGTGTAGCGTTACCAAGTAGACACTTAAAAAAACAAGCACACAACTGAACAGTTAAGGATGACAGTGAGTTTAAAACGAAAAAAGAAATAACATTGCAGCATTGGGACTGTCTTCAGAAGTGAAAAAGATGTCCTTGCAAATTGCCTCACCCTCATACAAAGCTGAGTATTCCCTGATTTATTGCCCAAAGAAGGAACTGCCCAGATTTTTTCTAAAACCCTGGAGGGCAAGCTTTGTGTTCATGTTGCCTATGGACATGGCCTGAGAGACAAGCATTCTGACTCTATTTTAGAGGTAGCTCTAATTCTCTTGGGCTGCTGGTAATCTCAACAGAAAAAGTGTTAGTACATATAGGCATAAGCATATCTGAGGTTATGTCCATAACTATCTTATGTGTGCACATGTGTTTATGTGTATGGGCATATTAATATGTATCATTCAATTGATACTTAAAAACATTGTACAAAAAAATCAAAATGGACAATTCACTATCAAAGTAATGCCAATAAGGTCAGGTGGATAAATGTGTTTTGTTTTTCTTTTTTGTTAAAGTTCCTACAATGAACTGTATAATTTCTGGAGGTGGGTATTACCTCTTATATTCTCATCCCAAGGTACATCACTGTATCTTGAAAAAAAAAAGTTTTTTTCTGTTCCTCAGCCTTGCAAAGTACTCAAGGGTTTTGCTGTTATCATGTGGAACAATTTAAACCTTTAGCATTCCTGGTTCTCAAAGCAATCTTCCTAGTGACCACATTGAAGGCAGTATGGCGTAGTAAAAAAGCTCCTAACAGTGAGTCTAACAATGTGATTTTAAGCCAGAATTCTTCTAATTGTAAATGTAGGCAACACCTGTCATACCCCTGAGCCTATTTCCTTATCTGTAAAATAGGGTTAATAACCCTTGACCTGTTTTTCTCACAAGAGTTTAGAAAGGGTATCTGAGAATGGGCTTTATAAATTAGAAGTACCAAGTAGAAGAATGAATAGCTATTATTATGACTAAATTGTTATAGCATGTCTCCTGCTTAAGAGGCAGCTCCAGTGATGAGTTCTTCAGTACAGAGAGGCAAGGGAAGAAAAATATAAGATTCCAACACCCACCTGTTCCATGACGTACTTCATTCATGAAATTCATGATGGAAATTTAAAATATTTTCTTAGATTTCCCATTAGAAATATATTGGCTTCAAAGAAGGTAAAAGTCAAGATGTAACAGAAATTTTTATTCTAATTTGTTCTGAAATATGGGTTTTCAATCATCATGATTCCTTAAATTAGAATGTATCTGCAAAAATAGATACATGCAAGCAGTTTTTTCCTAAATTTTTTTCATGTAAGAGTATGCAGCCTGCTATGTAATGTCACACATTAAAATAACATTGGCATAGAGTAGGGGTAAGATCCTTTCTCTGGAAATAAGCATATGCTATTAAAATTATGTATCATTTGTAGCCAACTACTAGAAAAGACTCCACACTGAAGTGTTTCAGTTCAGGATTAATTTGGAGTATTGTGACATTGTGCTAAAAGCATAGGGCTAGGAGGCAAAAGACTTGGGTTCTACTTCCAGATATTTTACTAACTAAACTGGGGACTTGAATAAGGCATTTACTTCCATGAGCCTTAATTTTCTCATGTGTAAAATAGTTTAACACCACATGCCTACTTGCCTGTTTCATTAGGTCCTTATGAGGTTTGAAGCTTTAATAAAAATATCTCTGAAAAGAGCTGTGTCAACTACAATATGAGACACAGAAATAAAGAATTAAGAAAATGTCCTTAAATGAGCTTTACATGCAAGTTCATAATATAGCTATTTTCCACAGTTTCTTTACCATATGTGTGACTTATGGAGACATGTTGCTAATTCTGTTTTTCATACAACTATCTTAATGATAAGATAATAATAACCTTGACCTTAATAAGCTACATAAAGGAGAGAATCAAATTTGCTTTTCATCTTATCATTCCTCTTCACTGATTTTGAAGAGAGCTCAGCTTCCCCAAATTACACAAACTTTGGATATTCTTACAAGGCTATATTTAGAGAAAGCCACCAATATTGCTCACATACTACGGTAGAAAGAAAATCTAAACTAAGCAGTATTAATGTTTCATCCTCTAACTATAAAATAAGTAGGTATTGATAAGAAGACTATAAACAAGAATTTTCAATTAAAAAACTCCTCAAACACAATTTACTTACAGGACTATAATAAGAATACAAGAGCAGACAATATAGAAAATAGCCTTGAAAAAACAATGTGTTTGCTAACTGCAGCAAAAGTAACTCTTAGAAGAAAGTCATAATGTCATTCATTTCATCATTTAAAAAATTAGAAAAACTAGTTAAATATTTTAAGGGACAAAAAAAATCTGTCTTAGTCTTTTTTGTGCTGCTTTAACCGTTTTGAGACTGGGCAATTTATAAAGAACAGAAATGTATATGCTAACAGTTCTGGAGTCTGGGAAGTTCAATATCAAGGTGCTGGCATCTGGCAAGGGCCTTCCCTTCATTCTGCATCATCACATGGCAGAAGGGAAAAGAGAAAGGAGAGAGGAAGACAGAGAAGGGTTTGAACCACAAAGGACTCCAAATAGCCAAAACAATCTTGAGAAGCAAGAACAAATCTAGAGGCATCATACTTTCTAGTTTCAAAATATACTGCAAAGCTACAGTAAGCAAAACAGTATGGCAGTGACATAAAGTTAGAGACATAGAACCATGAAACCCAATAAAGAGCCCAGAAATATTCCATGAATCTATGGTCAATTGACTCTGACAAATAAGCCAAGAAAGCACAATGAAAAAGATAGTCTTTCAAAAAATGGTCCTGGAAAAACTGGATAGCCACATACAAAAAAAATGAGATTGAACTTTTATGTTGCAGACCCACAAAAATCAACTCAAAATGTATTTAAGATTTAAATGTAAGATCTGAAATGGCAAAACTTTTAGAAAAAAACATAAGGAAAAGCTTCATCATATTGGTCTTGGTATAACACCAAAAGCACAGGGAACATAAACCAAAATAGAAAAGTAAAACTATATCAAACTAAAAATCTTCTGCACAGCAAATAAAACAATCAACAGAGCAAAAAGTCAACCTACAGAATGGTAGAACATATTTGCAAACCATATATCTGATAAGAAACTCACGCAACTCAGTAGCAAAAATAATAATAATAATAATAATAATAATAGCAGCTCAATTTGAAAATGGCCAAAGGAATTGAATAGCCATTTCTCCAAAGAAGGCACAAATGGCAAACAGGCCTATGGAAGCATGCTGATGAGTAAGCATCACTTAATCGTCTGGAAAATGCAAATCAAAACCACAGTGAGAGATTACTTCATAGATGTTAGGATGGCTATTGTCAAAAACAAAAGATAACAAGTGTTAGCAAGGATACAATTGTGCAACTATTACAGAAAACACTGTAGAGTTTCCTCAAAACATTAAAAATATAATAGCACTACCATATGATCCAGTAATCCTACTTTTGAATATTTATCCAAAAATTGAAATCATGACGTTGAGAACATATTTGTATTCTCATGATCATTGCAGCATTGTTCACAATAGTCAAGAAGTGAAAACAAACTAAATGTCTATTGACAGATGAATGAATAAAAAAAATGTACTATATACACACAATGGAATATTGTTCAGCATTAAAAAAGAAGGAAATCCTGCCATAAGCAACAACATGGATAAACCTTAAGGACATTATGTTAAGTGAAATAAGCCAGTTACAGAAGGACAAATACTGCATGATTATGCTTATTAATATATGAAGTATCTAAAATAGTCAAACTCATAGAAGTAGAAAGTAGAATGGTGATTGTCAGGAGCTGAGGAAGGGGGAAAATGGGAAGTTCCTGTTGAATGGAAATAAGTTTTCAGTTATAGAAGATGAATAATTTCTAGGGGTAGGTACAAATGTATTAATATCTAGAGATCTGCTGTACAACATTATGCCCATAGCTAACAACATTGTTCTATGCACTTAAAATTTCAGAGGGTAGATCTCATGTTAGGTATTTTTGCCACAATAATATAGTTTATTATATACTATTTGTATATTATACTACGTATACTTATGAAGTGTGTGCAGATATAGATATACAGATATAGTTCCATAAGAACAAGGACTTTTTTGGACACCATTATTCATCCCCCCACCATGTAGAAGAGTCCCTGGTCTATGAGAGACAATTTGGAAACATTTTTAAATAAGTTAATTAGCTTCTATGAGAAAAAAAGACAACCTCAACAAGAATAAGAAAATGAAAAAAAAAATTAAATAAGCATATCAGAAAATTGAATAGGAATATAATTAAAAAATAAAACCAAGATCTGTGTTGTTAAAAACAAACACCAAAAATTTAATCAAGTAAAACACAAACAAATAGAATAAAGATGAGAAAAAATACATAATCAAAATACAAAATAAAATGTGTGAATATACAGTTGTGTGAAAATGAATTTCATATAATGAATAATTCTTTTTATAAAATATGATAAAAACTGAAAAACAAATTAGAGAGAATATCAAAGAAAGCAGAGGGCTTATATACTTTTATAGATAAGTTACCTAAAATGACCAAGGAATAATATCAATATTATATAAACCATTTTGAACATTTTAAAAAATGGTAAAACATTAAGTAAAATATGATCTAGGATCTAAATAACCTGAAAAAAAAAAACTATTTAAAAAGCCACAGCCAATTTTATTTATTAATATACATGCAAAATGGTTAAACAAAATGCAAGCAATTCAGCTATTTACAAAAAACACACACACCGACAACAAATGGAATTTGTCACAAGAATGTAAGGAATATTCAACATAAAAAAAATTATCAAAACAATATATAACATCAATAGTGCAAATAATAAAAACCATATTTCAATAGGTGCCTAAAGGGTTTCCAAAGAAACACCAGAACTTATTTAAAAGTTTTCAACAGAAACTATAAAAATAGAAAGATATTTCATTTAACTTCACAAATACGTTATTAAATCGTTACAATGTGGAAGAATACTCAATACAAATGAGTATCTACTTAAAATCCTGAACCAACATTCTAAGTAATTGAGAAAATACTGGAGGTGTCTCATTAAGAACAGAAACAAAATTTAAATGCCCATTTTCACTGTTTACTAATTAATGCTGCATTTTGACTTACAAATCCCATGACACTTGAAAATTTTACATATTAGGGAGGAAAAATAAAATGTTACTTTCAGGCCATATTATTGTATACCTAGAAAAAAAATTATAAATCACTTATAAAATTATCAAAGAGTTCAGCAAAGAATCAGTGATTAATCCATATAAATCCATAGTATTTCCCTATTCCATTTCTTTATAATTAAATGTAGCCAGAAATTAAAATAAAAACAATTTATACCAACAACAAAAATGTAAAATAGAGATGTTCTAAAGGAATGCAAAATTTATGTTAAACTGTGAATAAAAATTCTGGAAAAGAAAGAATAAATATTATAAAGATGAAAATTCTTCACAGGTTAATCTATAAATTAAAGCAATTCAAAAGTGAATCTTAACTATTCCTTATATAACTTGAAAAAATTATTTTTAAATTCATTTGCAATGGAACTTCTGTTTTAAATTGAATCAAATTAGCAATCCCTGATGCAATTACTTCCAAAAACCCAATAAAATTACCAAGAAAGAGGAGAAGCCCAAAATTAAAAACAACTCTCAAGACTGAGACATGTAGACAAGCTGGTTGCCAGAATCCAAAAGGAATTTTTACTATCTACAAGTCCTGAATTGAAGATACAACTAGTGGTCCTTCTGCTTTACAAAAATAATAAAAATTTTTAGAAGCCCAAACAACAAATAAAATATAAAGACACTTGTCTCTCATTCACATTATCCCTGGCTCAGAAAACTAAGATCAGGACCAACCAGATTGTTGAGTGGCCATCCCTTTGCTATTATGATATTCCTTTTTTATGACATTTCTTTCAACCTTCTCTTCTATCTATGCCATTCAGAGCAGGCACTTCTAGGAAAATATAGTTACAAAGGGGAAAGGTGTTTTACTATAATAAAAAAAGCATAACTAGGCCAAGTGCAGTGGCTCACACCTGTAATCCTAGCAATTTGGGAGGCCAAGGCAAGCGGATCATTTGGGGTCAGGAGTTCAACGCCAGCCTGGCCAACATAGTGAAACCCTGTCTCACTAAAAATACAAAAATTAGCCAGGTGTGGTGGTGGGTACCTGTAATCCCAGCTACTCCAGAGGCGGAGGCAGGAGAATCACTTGGATCCAGGAGGCAGAGGTTGCAGTTTGCTGAGATTGTGCCACTGCACTCCACTCTGGGTGACAGAGCAAGGCTCTGTCCGAAAAAAAAAAATAAATAAATAAAAAATAACTGGCTGGAATGGAAATTCTCCTTCAGAAAAGGACTATAGGCAAGTGGAAAAAAAAGAAAGAGAAAAGGCCCTGGTACAGCAAATTCATTTGGGGGAACAGAATATGTCATTTACTCCATTGGTTCAGAGTATCAGAAAACCAGAAAGAGAGAACAGAAGATAGCACCTCTGGTGAGCAGAACCATAATATATGAATGCTGGAAAAAGACTAGAATTAGTCTCAGAATTGAATGCTACCACTCTAAGAAGGGATTTGGTATAGAAGACAGAAGAAGGAGAAGCCATGCATTTCAATTTTGTAAATCCTCTTATAGATAACTATCTTATTTAAAAATGAGTAAATAAAACACACACACAACACAAGCCCTATAAAAAAGAATGCAGAAGAAGTGGGGAAGTCTATTATTCTAAAAATTAAAAGAAAAAGCAATTTTCTGCAGATAATCTTTACAAGAGACAGAAGCCATTGTTAGAAAATTCTATGTGATATTTTTGTTCAGGTGCAAAAATTAGGTTTCACACAAGATGATCAGACAGCCATAAAAAAGGGTGGGGAGAAGGAGACATGACAAAATAATGTGCAAAAAATTTAGATCTTATCAAAACTATTAAGAAAATTGACATATCCTCTTCCCACAAATGTTGCCTGGCCCAGTTGGTTTTGTGGGTGCATGTTGCCAAATTTTCAAGGAATAGATAATTTCTAACTTACGCAGGTTGTTTCAAAAATATAGAAAATGAGATAAAACTGTCTAAATCATTTTCTAAAACTAATATAATTGAATTTTCACAACTGGATAAGATCAGAACAAAAAATTAAACTGTTGGCCCCACTACCTCTGAAAATATAGATGTGACATTCTAAATGAAATATTAACTAACAATATATACTTATAAACTTTACAAATATTAACTAACAAAATATATACTAAAAAATTATACATCATGATCATATGAATTTTTCCACAGGAATTCAAATGAAATATGTCATTGTAATTTACCATACCAAGTAACTAAAGGAAAAATAGCATATGAATATGTCAATGGATTTTTTAAAGGATTTGGAAGAGGCTGACCTCAAGAATGATCGAGTAAAGATGTCTGAAAATTTGCTCCTTAAAAAAGGCAACAACAACAATTTTTTTAAAAAATGTGAAAAATCAACCTGTTTAGAACTTTGGAGAATAACCAAAGACTTACAACAATCCAAGGACCATTTATTCAAGAAAAATGGCTGGGCTGGCTGCAGTGGCTGACACCTGTAATCCTATCACTTTGAGAGGCTGTAGGAGGACCACTTGAAGTTAGGAGTGCTAGGAGGACCACTTGAAGCCAGGAGTGTGAGACCAGCCTGGGCAACATACGGAGATCCTGTTTATACATAAAATTTAAAAATTCACCAGGCATGGTGGTGCTCACCTGTGGTCCCAGCTACTCAAGAGGCTGAACTGGGAGGATTGCTTGAGCCTGGGAGGTCAAGGCTGCAGTGGGCTATGATTGTGCCACTGCACTCCAGCCTGCTAGACAGAGCAAGACCCTGTCTTGAGAAAAAAGAAAGAAAAAAAAATGGCTGAAACTCAGTAAGAACAGTACGTTTTGTGGTGTTTCCCCTGTCCTATTTACATCTTCCTCTCCCATGGTAGTCTTGAAAACCAGTATCCTGACAATCACGGTATCTGTGAAAATCAGTATCCTAGCACTACTAGAGGGTACCAACAGGTTTGGAGCTGCCCAAAAGCCCAACTCCAGGGAATTGTTATTTGATATATCTAGCAGTTTCCCTGGTAAACTTCATTTGCTGAACTCATCTTTATCTGACATGATTCAGAATTTGCTAAGGGAGAACAATCTTTTCCTGAAGCATTTAGTGTTCACCATTTAACATTGCACCTGCCTGTAGTATTGAGAAGAGTTGAGGCAAACAGAAATCTGACCAAACAACATAAAAATAAAATCCGAGGAATGAAATGTCCATAAGGGCTTTGAAAAGCTCCAACTGGATGCTTGAAAATCCAGAAAGCCACATGCATGTACAGGGCAATGCCCAGGAAAGACCTAAGAAAGTCCTGACCTATCGCCTCTGAACCTGAACATGAGGTTCTGTACAAGCAGAAAGTAAAGGCTAAGGTAGAGTTGTAAATTGCCTGGCTGAATGTTAAAGGCAGGCATACCACACAGAGTCCCTCAGCAAAGGCTGGAAATATTACTGACAAGCCATTTAAGTACTGTTCAAATAATAGCTAATTATTAAGCTATCTAAGCAGAGACTTCAGTGGCCACACACAAGACAGAATATAGATTTTACAGAATTAGTTCAGGAAAGCCAATAAACAACCAAACAGCAACAATGAAAACAAAGAGCAACAATGACAACAAAGAGCAACAACAAACTTTGGAGTGGGATTTGATTTACAGAGTTGCCACATTATATTATTTTAAACAAATGCACAGTTCTCAACAAAAAATTATGAGACATGTAAAGAAAGTATGGTCTATACACAGAACAAAAGAGCAGTCAATAGAAACTATCTTGAGGAAGCTTAGAGATTGAACTTTCTGGACAAAGACTTTACATTCGTTATTGTAAATCTGTTTAAAGAATTCTTTTAAAGCCATGTTAAAGAACTAAAGTATGAGAAAATGCCTCCCCAAAGAGAGAATATCATTAAAGAAATATGATGAATTATTTTTTAAAACAAATAGATGTGGGGTATGGGGTATATGAGTAATCTCTAGGTCTTCAACTCAATTTTTCTGTGAATGTAAAACCACTCTAAAAAGTTAATTTTGTAAAAAAAAAATAGAAATTCTGGCATTGGAAAATAAAATAACTTAAAAGAAAATTTCACTAAAGGGTCTTAACAATACATTTGAGTTAGCAGAACAAATAATCAGTGAATTTGAAGTTTTGTCAACTGAGATAATCTAATCTAAGGAAATGAAAGAAAAAAGAATGAAGAAAAATAAAGAAATATTCAGAAACCTGTGGAACACCATCAAGCATAGCAACACACACAAAATGAGTCTTAGAAAAAGAGAAAAGGAAGCAGAAAGAATATTTGGAAAAATAATGATCAAAAACAACAATCTAAACAAGAAACTCAGCAAAGTCCAATTGTGATCCACTCAAAGATATTCACACCAAGACATAGCATAATCAAACTGTCAAAAGTCAAAGACAAAGAGAGCATCTTTAAAATGGCAAGAGGCAAGATATTTATCACATTCAATATATCCTCAATAAGATTAACAATTGATTTACTTTCAAAAACTAAGGAGAACAGAAGGCAATGAAATGACATATTTAAAGCGCTGAAAGAAAGACTGTAAACTGATTGCTGGTCCAAGATGGCTAACTAGATGCAGCCAGGAGGAACATCTCCCACTGCAGGACTGTGACATCAGGAAGACTGATGTACTCCCAGCAGTTCTTCAAACAGAAGGCATTGAGAGAGAATGGAGGGAGGACACAGATGCTAGGCTAAAGCGGGAGGAAGCTGGGAACCCTGCATAAGGTTAGCATGCTCTGGAACTCATTCCTGTCCCTCAACAACAACTGTAGAAGGGGTGAGTTGAACAGGCAAAGAGAAACTAACTCTCACCACGGCCCTCTGAAATCCTGCCAGAAGGGGACCTCTTGTCCACTGCAGACACTTGAGTTGGCAGGAAGAGCTGCTTAGAGAAGTAGTAAAGGCAAAATGCCAGCCTGTTCAGAGCCCAGAGGGTTTGGTGCAGGAGTGTTTGTAGTGGAACACAGCCAGGGCCCCCCCCAACCCCCTAGCTTGACTTGCTCCCATAGAAGGCTTTAGCCCTAGGGGAGCTGTTGTATCTAAACTCTGCAGGGCAGTCTTGCCCATGAGATGGGCCAGTCCCACTGGAAAATTCTTCAGTCTGTTGGCCTCTACTGGTGCCCCAGCCTGACCATGACTCTTGCAGTACAGCCTCCAGGTACCTCATGAGGGCTACATCATAGTTCCTGCACTTGAAGACTGGGTCTGACAGGTAGAGAGCTCCAGCAGAGCGGCCCTGCACAGACACATCACCAGCGTACCCATGCCCTCCTCCCACTGTAGCCTCCTCCTTGCCTCTTGATCTGCATGCACTTGCCCACGGCCACTCCCCATATTGCTTTGCTGGCACCTATGTACACAGGTAGACCTTGTCTTACCTTCCTCACCAGCCCCACCAGTGAGCATGTACACATGCACCCTGCCCCATGCCATTGGGAGCATGAGTGCATCTCACCTTGTACCCCACCCCCTACACCACCATTGTTGTAGGAGTGTTGGCAAGTATGGAGCCCACCAGCTCCGCCTCCACCAGGACCCCTGGCACTACTTGACACTACTGCCAGCATGAAACAGGGCCCAGAAAACAATGGACCAGCCCCCGCCCTGAGCTGCCACCAGCACCCATGGGAACGTGCACAGAAGGCACATACAGTCCTGAGCCCACCAGCACCCCACCCCGGGATGAGACAAAAAAGACTTGAGACGCAAAAGAGATTGAGACACAAAAAGTCATTCAGAAGATCAATGTGTGAACACACTCATAGTTACTGGTGGGCCCACCTCTCCCTCAAGTCAGGCTGCCACTGTCATTGCTACAAATGCCTGCATAGAGGCTAACACCCTAGCACCCACTAGCACCCTGCCACAGCAGACAAGCATGCACCCTTCTGCACTGCTGCTGCCACTGCTGCTAGCACATATGAAGGAGGATGAATCGTGTTTCCACTGCTCTGCAAAGTACTTGGCTGGCACAACCCATGGGAGTGTTGTGAGCAGCAGTCTGGGAGTACCTCCACTTCTCCAGTGCAGCAGGTTCCTAACCTCAAGGAGATTAGAACAAAGCCAGGGGCCTGACACAAGTCCCCCAGAATTAGAGCATGCAGTCCAGAAGTTTTGAGCTCAACCTTGGCCCCCTAAAATCTTTCAGAAACAGTCAATTGGACCCATTTCATACCACTATTATACCCCCAAGGTTATCAACTAGGATAAAAGAGAAAAAAAACTCCATCCAAAGGACAGCAACTTCAAAGATTGAGGGAATACCTTCAGTAAAGATGAGGAAGAACCAGCATAAGAACTCTGACAACTGAAAAAGCCAGAGTGTCTTCTTTAGGCAAAATGACTGCACTACATCTCCAGCAAGGACTCTGAACTGGGCTGAAATGGCTGAAATGACAAAAATAGAATTCCAAATATGGATAGGGATGAAAATCATTGAGATGCAGGAGTATGCTGAAACCCAATCCTAGGATGCTAAGAATCATAGTAAAACAACACAGGAGCTGACAGACAAAATAGCCAGTATAGAAAAGAACATAACTGACTTGATAGAGCTGAAAAACACACTACAAGAATTTCATAAAGCAACTGTAAGTATTAACAGCAGACTAGACCAAATTGAGGAAAGAATCTCAGAGCTTTAAGACAGGCTTTCTGAAATAAGACAGTCAGGCAAGAATAGAGAAAAAAGAATGAAAGGGAATAAACAAAACCTCTGAGAAATATGGTGTTATATAAAGAGACCAAATCTACAACTTATGGTGTCCCTGAAAGAGTTGAAGAGAGTGTAAGCAACCTGGAAAACATACACCAGGATGTCACCCATGAGAACTTCCCCAACTAAGGTACAGAGGCCAACATTCAAATTCAAGAAATGGAGACAACCACAGTAATATACTCCACAAAAAGATCATCCCCAAGACACACATTCATCAGATTCTCCAAGGTTAAAATAAAGAAAAAATGTTAAAGGAAGCTAGAGATAAAGGTCAGGTCATCTACAAAGGGAAGCCCATCAGACTAACAGCAGACCTCTCAGCAGACACCCTGCAAGCCAAAAGAGATTGGGAGCCAATAGTCAACATTCTTAAAGAAAAGAAATTCCAACCCAGAATTTTGTATCTGGCCAAACTAAGCTTCAGAAATGAAGGAGAAATAAGATACTTTCAGACAAGCGAATGCTGAGAAATTTCAGTAGCATGAGATATGCCTTACAAGAGCTTCTGAAGAAAGCACTAAATATTGAAAGGAAGATTGTAACCAGCCACTACAAAAACACACTTAAATACATAAACTAGTGACACTATAAAGTAACCACACAAACAAGTCTGCATAATAACCAGCTAACATCATGATGACAGGATCAAATCCACACATATCAATACTAACCTTGAGTGTAAAGAGGCTAAATGCCCCAGTTAAAAGGCACATAGTAGCAAGCTGGATAAGGAACCAAGGCCCATTGGTATGCTGTCTTTGAGAAACCCATCTCACATGCAATGACACCCATAGGCTCAAAACAAATGGACAGAAAAATCTACCAAGAAAATGGAAAACAGAAAAAGGAAGGTTTTCAATCCTGCTTTTTCAGACAAATCAGACTTTAAACCAACAAAGATCAAAAAAGATAAAGGGCATTACATAATGGTAGAGAGTTCAATTCAACAAGAAGACTTAACTATCCTAAATATATATGCACCCAACCGAGGAGCACTCAGATTCATAAAGCAAGTCCTTAGAGACTTTCAAAGAGACCTAGACTCCCACACAATAACAGCGGGGGACCACCACTCCACTAACAATATTAAACAGATCATTAAGGCAGATTCAACATTGGACCACATGGATCTGATAGACCTTTACAGAACTCTCCACCCCAAAACAACAGAATATACATTCTTCTCATCTGCATATGGCACATACTCTAAAATTGACCACATGCTGTGACATAAAACACTCCTCAGCAAATGCAAAAGAACTAAAATTATACCACTCTCTCAGACCACAGTGCAATAAAAATAGAAATCAAGCCTAGGAAAATCACTCAAAACCATACAACTACATGGAAATTGAACCACAGGCTCCTGAATAACTTTGAAGTAAATAATGAAATTAAGGCAGAAATCAAGAAGTTATTTGAAAGGAATGAAAACAAAGATACAATATACTAGAATCTCTGAGACACAGCTAAGGTAGTGGTAAGAGGGAAATTTATAGCACTAAATGCTCGCATCAAACAGTTAGAAAGATGTCAGATCAACAACCTAACATCACAACCAAAAGAACTAGAGAGGCAAGAACAAACCAACCCCAAAGCAAACAGAAGATAAAAAATTATCAAAATCAGAACTAAACTGAAAGAGACTGAGACACAAAATATCATTCAGAAGATCAACGAATCCAGGAGCTGGTTTTTGAAAAAAAGTAATAAGATAGATAGACCACTCACTAGAATAAATTAGAGAAAAGATACAAATAAACACAATTAGAAATGACAAAGAGAATATTACCAGTGACCCCACAGAAATACAAATAACCATCAGAGACTCCTTTGAACACCTCTATGCACACAAACTACAAAACCTAGAAGAGATGGATAAATTCCTAGGCACATACACCCTCCCAAGATTGAACCAGAAATAAATTGAATCCCTGAACAGACCAATAATGATCTCCAAAATTGAATTGCCAAGGCAATCCTAAGCAAAAAGAACAAAGCTGAAGGCATATGTTATCTGATTTCAAACTATACTCCAGGACTATAGTAACCAACACAGCATGGTACAGGTACAAAAAGAGGCACACAGACCAATGGAACAGAATAGACAGCCCAGAAATAAGGTCATACACCTACAATCATCTGATCCTCAACAAAGATGACAAAAACAAGCAATAAGGAAATAACTACCCATTCAATATCTGATTCTGGGATAACTGGCTAGACATATACAAAAGACTAAAACTGGATCCCTTCCATAAACCATGTACAAAAATCAACTCAAAATAGATTAGATACTTAAATGTAAAACTGAAAACTATAAGAATCCTGGAAGATAGCCTACGCAGTACCATTCTGGATGCAGGAACGGGCAAAAATTTCATGACAAAGATGCCAAAAGCAATCACAACAAAAGCAAAAATTGACAAATGAGATATAATGAAACAAGAGCTTCTGTACAGCAAAAGAAACTACCAACTGAGTAAACAGACAATCTACCAAATGGGAGAAAATATTGGCAAACTATGCATGTGACAGAGATCTAATATCCAGCATCTATAAGAATCTTAAACAAATTTACAAGAAAAAAACAACTCCATTAAAAAGTGGGCAAAGGGTATGAGCAGACATTTTTCAAAAGAAGACATAAATGTGGCCAAAAAGCATGTGAAAAAATGCTGATTATCACTGATCGTTAGAAAAATGAAAATCAAAACCACAATGAGATACCATCTCACACCAGTCAGAATGACTATTACTAAAAAGTCAAAGAATAACAGATGCTATTGAGGTTGTGGAGAAAAGGGCACTCTCATGCATCATTGGTAGGAGTGAAAATTAGTTCAACCATTGCTGAAAGCAGTATGGTGATTTCTCAAAGAGATAAAAACAGAACTAACATTCAACACAGCAATCCCATTACAGGGTATACAGCAAAAATATATATAAACAATCCTACCATAAAGACATATGCATGTCTATGTTCATTACAGCACTATTCACAATAGCAAAGACATACAACCAATCTAAATGCCCATCAATGATGAACTGAATAAAGAAATATGGTACATATACAGCACGGAATACTATGCAGCTGTAAAAAAAGAACAAGACCATGTTCATTGAAGGAACATGGATAGAGCTGAAGGCCATTATCCTTAGCAAACTATTGCAGGAACAGAAAATCAAATACTGCATATGCTCACTTATAAGTTGGAGCTAAATTATAAGAACACATGAACACAAAGATGGGAATAACAGACACTGGGGCCTACTTGAGGGTGCAGGGTGAAAGGAGGGAAAGAAGTAGAAAAAAATATCTTTTGGGTACTAGGAAATGTACCTGGGTTATGAAATGATCTGTCCAACAAACCCCTGTGACCTGAGTGTACCTGTGTAACAAACCTGTACATGTAACCCTGATACAGGTTCAAACCTCCAAATAGTTCACTAAAATAAATGTAAATAAATAAATAAAATGAATTATCCTTTTACCCCATTAATTATAATTATTATTTAGACTCTAATTGATTTTGACTTTGTTTTTGTTAACTACTCTGAAAAAAAAAAACACATTTGAACTAACATTTTTATCCTAAATGACTCATAGGTTTAATGTTATACTTATGAAGGTCCTCCTAATTATTTACAAGATAAAATACTGTAACTCAATAATTCTATTTGCAGCAAAAATATCTTTCAAAAATAAAGGAGACATTAAGACTCTCCCAGATAAACAAAAACAAAGAACTTATCACTAGCAGAATTATTCTAGAAGAAATACTAAAGGGATTCAGTCCCACTGAAATGACAGGACACTAGACTGTAACCACAAGAAGAAATAACAGCACAGGTAAATATAAAAGATAGTATAAATGCATTTCATTTGTAACTCATTTCTTCTAATTTAAAAGAAAATCACATAAAGTAGTAATATAAAAACTCTGTTGATTGGCTTATAAGATATAAAGAAGTAATTTGTATGATAATAGTGCAAAGGAGAGAGGAGAGCAAAAAAGCCATATAAAAGAAAACTTTATATGCAATTGAAATTAAATTGATATTAATCCAAAGTAGATTGTTATAAATTAAAAAAATTCTCCTCCATGTTTATTGCAGTGCTATTCATAACAACCAAGATATAGAACAAAATTAAATGTCCATCAGTGAATAAATAGATAAGGAAAATGTGGTATATATACACAATGGAACATTATTCAGCCATAAAAATAATAAAATCCTGTCATTTGTGCAACATGGATGGAATTGGAGGCCATTATGTTAAGTAAAATAAGCCAAGCACAGAAAGACAAATATTGCATGTTCTCACTAATATGTGGAAGCTAAAAAAGTTATCTCATAGAGATAGAGAGCATATTTAGTTACCAGGGGCTGAGAAGAGAAGAGGTAAGGGATGAAAAAACGTTGGTTAATGGGTACAAATATAAGCTCAGATAGAAGAAATAAGTTATATCTGTATAGTACAGTGACTATAGTTTAAAACAATTTATTATATATTTCAAAATAGCTAAAAGAGATTTTAAATGTTCCCAACACAAAGAAATGATAAATGTTTGAGGTAATAGATATCATAAATACGTTTATTTGATCATTACATATTGTATGCATGTATCAAAATACGACCATGCCACATAAATATGTATGATTATCATGAATTAATCAAAAATTTTAAATAAAAAAGTTAATTATAATCCTCAGGACAACAATTAAGAAAATAACTCAAAAAGTACATAGCAAAAGAAATGACAAGGGAATTAAAATAGTATACTAGAAAATATCGAACACAAAAGAAGGAAGTAATAGAACAAAAGTGTAATAAAAAAGACAAGTTATATGGAAAACAAGTAACAAAAAACCAGATGTAACTTCTACCTTATAAGCAATTACTTTAATAGTAAGTGTATTAAATAGTCCAATCAAAAGAGAGAGATTGTTAAAATGGCTTAACAAAATAAGCCAACTATATGCTCTCCATGAGAAATACAGTACAGATTCAAAGACACAGATAAATCAAAAGGAAAAGGATAGAAAATGACATACCATACAAACAGTAACAAAAATAGAGCTGAAGTGACTATACTAATCGCAGAAAAAAAGGCTTTAAGTTCAAAATAATTAATAGAGATAAGATAAAACATCTTTAAATGAGAAAAGGGTCAATTCATCAGGTCGATATAGTAATTATAAACAGAGATGTACCTAACAACAAAATTCATAAAGCAATAACTGACAAAATTTAAGGAAGAAATAGATAATTCAACAATATTAGCTGGAAAATAAAGTATTTCACTTTCAATAATGGATACAACAACTAGACATAAGAACAAAAACGAAAGAGAGTATGATGGCAAATTTTATGTTATGTGCATTTTGCCAAAATTTTTAAGATTGGGGGAAAAATATTAACACTATTAAACAACTAGATCTAACAGATATCAAAAGAATACTCCACCCAACAACAGCAGAATACACATTAGTCTCAAGTCCATATGGAACATTCTTCAGGACGGGCCATATTTAAGGCCATAAAAAAAAGTCTCAATAAACTTAAAATTATTGAAATAATATGAAGTATGTTCTCTTACCACAACAGAATGAAATAAACTATTAGAACTAAAAATAGAACTCAGCAAGGTTGTCAGAAACAAGACCATTCTATAAAAATCAATAGCATTCCAGCACCAAATAGAAACTTTATTTTAAAATAATACATAGCAACAACAACAACAAAAATCTAAAAGGTCTTCTTGTGCCCAATTACCTCTGACCAGCACCCCACAGGCCCCACAGACTACAAGGGCCTCATGGGCTGTGACCACCTCCTCAGTGCTGACCTTCTTCTTTATCCCAACCCCAAAGGTTCTAGCAGCTCTGGATACCTTCTCGGGGCCCAGACCTGCTTTCTTGGCTCAACCTTGGAACTCCCAAAGTTCTGTTTATCTAAAAGGAAAGGAAGAGGAGGGAAATTAAAGGAAGGGAAGATGGGAATTTCTTTAAGGAATATATGGTGATAAGAGCTCACTAAAAAGAGAGAGAGAGAGACAGAGAGAGAGAGATTGATTTGTGTATTGCTGAATTAAAATTTCTGCTGAATTTATACCTTTTTTATGCTTCTTTAGAAAAGTGATTTTTAAAAGAGTTGGAGAAATTATAAGGAAAATGTGTAAGACTTGGAGGGCTCCTCGTATCAACTTCTGTAATAGTTGGGACTCTTTTGCCAAAAGCTCAGAAAGCAACTTTCAGCATCTTAGGCATGCAAGAAAAAGTAATTAATTGGTTAAGCATCATAGATTCAATGAACCAAGTAACACACAGGCCACCAGGGAGAATTAGAACCAAAACAGTTACGAACATCTCATTGGCAGGGCATTGCAAATGGGCTGACTGAGCTCCAACGGCATTCCATCCTTGGAAGACTTCCCTCTAGATTCAGAATTCCATAGATAGTCTGATTGGCCTATGTTGATTTCTATGCTGATCCCTTGGTCAGGAAGGCAGAGAAACAATGCTTTTAAAGCTTCACTATTTAATAGACATGGGGCAACTTCTCAAAGGAAAAGGGATAACTTTACTAAAAGCGGAAAGATTTACTGGGTACACAAAAGCAACAAATAACTGTCACATTTTTTATAACAGTAATTATGCTCACTCAAGGCAGAAGGCAACCCTCCTAGTGGTCAATTGCACACACCATCTATGAAAAGATCACAACCCAGAAGGCATAAGCAACTGCTATGGATCCTACTAATGAACAGACGATCAGAAGACCTCTCAATATTCTTGAAAATACTGAGAACTCATTCCTTATTCTCTCACTTATGACAAGCCAGAAAGAACTATATTTTCTGGACTTCCAGATGAATCCTATTCAAAATACTATTCACTGTGAAGCTATAATTATTAGTCCTTAACTTAACTACTTACAAGAGCCCTCTTCTAAACTGTTATCTCTCTGACTGTAGTTTGGCTTAGGAAATTCCTGTAGCATCTGCCTTGACTTTGAACCTTTTTTGTTTCTCACCTTATTTCTCTTATTCCCACTACATTAGTTAAAACAAAATTCCCCTTTCCTGCCCAGACATATCAGACAGATACCACTAATAAGACCCTCTCTACTTACTGGCAAGAGCATATCAAAAACAACTAGACAGTTTCCCTAAAACGAGACCATTAAGAAACAAATTCAGAACCTAAAGCAAACTTCTAGGTCTAATTCATTTGACCTAGACTTCTTCAGTGAACGTGCCAAGATCTTGACTGTAATGAAGCAGTACTGGTAGATTAAAAGCCATTCATGCCACTCTACTGTTTAAAGCCCTTTGCCAGAAACAGAACAAAACTTAGACTCTTTAGATTGGCATCAAGTTTCTTCACACTTGGACTCTAAACTCTCTCTCCAGCCCCATCAACTACATCTCATGCATACTGCAGGCTCACTACACTATTTGCTATGGACCAATATTGCAGGCGTTTCATACCTCTCTATCTTCCTACCTCCTGTTCCTTTGGCTTAGCCTGTCCTTCATAAACTACTTTGACCTAGAAATAATCTTCCCATCCTATATGATCTACTTCGTGTTATCTTTTCTTCATCAGACGTTTCCAGCAGGTTGCTTTCTCCTTCTTCCTTGCCATCCATGTTAATTTGAACATTCTCCTTGTCATTGCACTTGTACTGCTTACAGACCTGCCTTTGTCATCAGATTAGGAATCCCTTGAGGTCAGGCAATGAATTAAACTCACTCTTGAACTTCCAGCATCAAGCACAGTGGTTGGCACATAGTAAAGACTCCTATATATTTGAACAGCAAAGAACTTAATAAATACAACCTGAGGTAAGTTACCACTCATCAAGTTTTGGGGGATTCTAAACATCCTAATAAACCATGAAGGCACTAAACATTCTCCGAAATGAAAATGAATGAAAAAAGCAGAATTTTTCAGTCTTTTGTTTGACAAAATGTTGCTTATATAGTCATTACATCTAAACAATAAGCTCCATACTCTAGCCGCGCTCAGAGATATCTGCGCAGCCTGTCACCTCTCCTATAATTCTTCTTTCTACTCACAAAGGAAAAAAAACACAGAATGTTTGGAGCCATTTGTCTATTCCCAGAAAACATACCCTATGCATGTCTTCTCTAATTACTATCTATTACAAGGTCAATTAATCATAGATCACAGAGCTGGAATTATCGAGACCTTTTGTACTTATTTTACAGACAGAATAACTGGGCCTAAAGAGGTGAAATCACTTCCCCAAGGCCAAAAAGCAAATCAACAGAAGCACTAACCTAAGTCTGTTGCTTCCTAATCATCTTACCAAATATTCCTACAGAGATAAAAATTAATTCGCCCACCCACACATAAGCCTTGCAACCACCGGTTCACTTACAAATTATTCCAGGGTAATTGTTAATAATTATTACTAAACATGAACAGATTTGGAAAATAAATTGTAAAATAACAGATAAACCTGCACACACAAGTATTTCCACTAGTACAAAACTCCATGACACAATTGACCAGTGTCTGACTTAATCAATAGAATCCTTTGGTTTGTTTGTGTCATATGTGTGTGCACATGTGTGTATGTGATTTTTTCCTGGATTTCTATTAGCACTATACAAAAAGGGAAGTTGAAAATGTGTTCTATTGTTGCACAGACATGTGACTCTTGTCTAAATGGCATTAAAATTGTTCAGACACTGAAATGAAAGCAAATGTGCGTGTACCTATCACATTACGTAGGAAAACCAATGTAGGCTGAGTTGCATGCCACCAAATGCCCCACATGTGACAAACAGAGAAAGTGACATAATCCAAGTATTCAGCAAAAGCAGCCCACAGTAACAAATGCATCATTTCTGAAGAGGAAGAGAGAGCAGATGGCTCAGCAAGCAATTGTAGAACAGCCAGCTTCCCCCTCCGCACCTCCAAAACCAAATTGCCTCCCAGTATCTCATCCTAGGCACTGGAGAAACTCAGAGGCAAACCACTCAAGCACCACAGTAGCAGTGGCCAAAGCAGGAGTCTCAGGTCATATGCCCTAAGCTTGGACCCAGAGGACCTGAGTTCACAGCAAGATTCTGCTTCTTGCTTTCTATGTTACCTTAAACAAGTTACTTAACTTCTTTAAATTTTATTTCCTCATCTATGCTATATAGAATCAGTAGGACTCCATAATGTTATAGGAGACATTGACATGAAAGTGCTTCATGAACTATATTCAACAAATGTTAAACTTAATTAATTAAAATATATTGATTGGTTAGAATAGAAGCCAACCTGAAACCTATTAGCATATATCATACACAGTGTATGGAGAGCCCTAGCCCTAGTTGATCATAGCTTCACAAATCCTTTTCAAGAATGGTCAGTGAATTGTGGTTCTCTCTGCTAAAAAGTCATCATGACTATCCCTCTATCACAAGGGTAGGATAAATCTATTCCATTCATTCCTCATTCAACAAACATGTATTGAGTATCTACTGTAAGCCATGCACTAGCTAAGTGACAAAAGATATGGCAGCTGAGGTTCTTTGGATGCTAATTTTTCTTAAAGATAATTATCTCTTTTTCTTTTATTGTTATTGCTTAAAGGGTAAGTACATGGAAAACAAAATAAATATTTAACTATATCAAGAAAGGCTAGAGTCAAATATTTCTGGATTATATGTTGCATCAGCCTAAGAAATAATAATGACTTACATTGCTAGTACTCAAAAAAAAAAAAAAGCTACCATAGATGTTAACTGACTGAATTATCATACTAGCTGCATTAAGCAGGAATGATTTCCCACTCTTACGAAGCCTATATGCAAATTGAATCTAAAACACTCTCCACTATACCACATTGTCTCTCACATTAACCCCAGGGGTCATCAAGGTAGGAAGAGAAAAGTATCTTCTGGCAAGATAAATCATAATTATTTTCAGTACTCTAGTGTATATTGTTAAGGTAGAGAGATTCCAGGACTGCGCTGTCCTCAAACAACTAAAATAGCTGTTTAGAAAAAAACAGCTAAAACAAGCATTAGAAAAACCATAAAAGTGGGGTAATTTCAATAATCCCTTTTGCTACTGTTTTAATCCCACACAATACATTTATTTTATTTGTTTATTCACTGACATTCTGGTAACTGCAGGAGAAACTCCCAAAAGCTGAGACTAGATCAAAATAGTAGAACACTACTAATTGGCGGATCAATAAAGTACTCTATTCTGTTTACATAAATAGACATTTTGATGGCAATCCTTTGCTTTGATGGCAACCAAAATAGATTAACTGGACCTTTAATAGATGTATATAATAAGAACCACAGACAATATGCCCTGAAGATCATCAATCTCGTATTCCGGCAGATGGTAGAAATGGAGGAAGGAGAAAAGGAAGGGAAAAAAAAACATTCCTGGAGCAGCTGTTGCATGTGGGTACCACACTGAGCACTTTAGGTATTTTAACTCTTTGCAGTTTCATCCTAACCCCCTGGGTACAATTTTACAGATGAGGAAACAGAGGCTCAGAAAAATTAAGACCAGTCTCATCTCTTCTCTTGGCCCTACATTATCTTTCAAAATACTGATGCGGAAAGCCCAGAGCACACATGCAGTATAGAGGAGTACCTTGGTTCCTGATGTCCCTTAGAGAGGCCAGGACTTGCGTGTCATGATTCAGGGATTGGACTTGGGGCCAAGATCACAGATGGTACACTTGAGATCCCCCAGCCTATTAGAGAGTAGTCCCCAAGAGAGGGAAGTATAAAGACGGAGCCTTAGAAACACAAAATTAAGGCTTATAGAGAGAGAAGGAGAAATACAAGATGTGAAAGAACAATGAAAGTGCAAATCCATGGCAGTCAAGGATGTGTT
>NW_016107366.1:6350235-6398707 GCF_001604975.1 Cebus imitator | reverse complement strand
GCCTCAGCCTCCCAAAGTGCTGGGATTACAGGCATGAGCCACAATGCCAGGCCAGCATTAACTATTTTTTAATGATTATAAAACCTGACAATGCATTTTATGATGGAAAATGGGTAAGCACATAAAAGTACCCTTGAACAATGTGGGGGTTAGGGGTACTGACATCCCCATACAGTCAAAAAGCCACATATAACTTTGGACTCCCCCAAAATATAACTAGGTTAACTATGTTGACAAAAGCCTTACTGATAACATAAACAATTAATATATATTTTTCATTTTATGTGTATTATATACTGAATTCTTATAATAAAGTAAGCTAGAGAGAACACATTATGAAGAAAATCATAAATAAGGAAAAGAATATATTTACTATTCATTAAGTGGAAGTGGATCTTCATAAAGGTCTTCATTCTAATCATCTTCATGTTAAGTAGGTTGAAAAGGAGGAGGAAGAAGAGGGGTCAGTCTTGCTTTTTCATGGGTGGCAGAAGTGGAAAAAAATCCACATTTAAGTGAACCCACATAGTTCAGACCTGTGTTGTTCAAGAGTCAGCTGTTAAAAGGTGGGGGGAGATAAATCACCATAATTCCACCCTGACATGATTGACCTCTTAAAAATTTTTTAACATTTCAGCATATTTTCTGCTAAAGCTCTCTTGGGAACTTTTTACACAGTTAATATCATACTGACTATGTAATTTTATGCTATTTTTTTTAGTTTAACATTGTCTTGAACATTTGCCCAAGTCTTTAAAAACTCCTATCACTGCTCAATCTTGAATGCCACTGAACCACAGACATTGAGGGTAAACTCAATGCTTTATTCTTTTTTGAATATTTCCATAGAAATCAGCACAGTCATTTTCAGAACAGAGATATTAAAAAGAATTGTTGAATGTAATTGCAACACCAGTGCACTGTCATCTTCCCTTAATGTACCAGTCATCTGGTACTGGCCTGTGTCTATGGTTCATTTTATGATACACTGTGTTGGCTCTCAGGATGTTTTATATCATCTGTTTCAGGCTCTTCCTAACTAGACAGTGTGTGTTATGAGAAAAAGAAATTTATACCTTGAATTCCTCTTCTATCTTTTGCTTTCTATCTTCACCAACAGTGCCTACCATAATGTTCCTTCCACAGAATATAATTTATTCTCATTACATTAAGGATGTATCTATAAAAATTCAAAGAAGCAGAATATGTTTTAAACTAGTGATGCTTCTAGCACTAATAAAGCCTTTATATGTTTTCCTGAAGCATAGACCCTAGACTCAAATCCTCTCTATGTTTTCTTTCTCTTCCCTTCACAGTAGACTGAAACTGTACATACATATGTATAAATTAGAAACTATAACATTCGTGATCTTTTTTTGGAGGACCACTTTGTTGAAAAGAGATTATAGAGGGGCAAGAACGGAAACAGGAAGACCAATTAGGGGGCTATTGCAAAAATCCAGAATCTATTACTTCCAAGAGCAGAACTTCATGTGTAGAAGTCATAGGCAGACATATGGAATGGGCTGCCTCAGGAGGCAGTGAGCTCTCTGCCACTGGAGGTGCACAAATAGAGAACACAACTTGGCAAGGACATGGACAAGGTTGGCCTTACAACCTAAAAGTCATTTCCAACATTAAGACTCCATGATCGTTGCCTAGAGTATCTCATGCCCTCAACAGCCTAATAACCCCACAAACACATTCACTCTTTATTTTTATTATACAAACAGAGTATAATCACCATAGAAAATCAGAAGTTAGAGATACTAGGTAAACAAAAAGAAAAGAAATAAAAATATAGTCCCAACATCCAGATATAGTCATGGGTAGGACCTAAGTATGTGTGTACCTGTGTGTGTGTGTGTGTGTGTGTGTGTGTGTGTGTGTGTCCCCTTCTACTACATTATCTTCAGATGTATCATTAAACACATGATAGAAAGCATGGGTCTCTTCCTAACCAAACAAGATTACCATCTTTATGGTAATTTATAATCTCCTTTTAAAATTCAATATATAATGAATATATATATTCAATTTATAGTTCTTGCTAGAGTCAGAAACTTCCTATAACAGCCTTGAAGTTATGAATGATGTAAATAAAATAGAAACTGGCAGGATACGCATAGTCTTAGGAGGTTTAGATAACGAGATGTTATTACTCTGAGTGCCTCCCACCTAGCTCTAAGGGGGATATTTGAACTGTCTTCCATTTTAATATTTCACAGTCCTCTCCCAGTTTCAGCACTCTTCCCTCCATCATCATAACAAGTTACATCCCATGTCAAGTGACAGGAACATAATCAGAAGAGAGTGAAGAAACATCTGTCATCCCAATTGAGCCTCAGAGGTCTAATCTTACCTTTCCCTTGTAATGTCTGGGCATCTTATGATATTATAATCATTATTCATTCCATAAGAGCTTAAAAGTTTCCAAATGTCTCAGGCTTATTCATCATCTTAGCACCAAGGGTAACATCTCAGTAGATCCTCAGATGTAACATCTGTAGCTTCATTCAACAACAAATATTTATTGAGTATCTACTATGTGCCAGGTATCATACTCAACAATTGGGATAAAGCAGTAAGCAAAAGATGAAAAATATCTGTCCTCATGAAGCCTTCATTCTTGTTGTAGGAAACAGACAATAAACACTAAGTTGGTTGTACGGTGATAGACACCATGGCAGAAATGAAAGTTAAAAAGGAGGGCAAGTAGAGACATGGAGGAGGAACGGGGACTGTAATTTTAAATAGCATGATCAGGAAAGTCCTAAATGAAAAGAATGGCTTTAAAGCAAAGATCTGAAATAGGGAGGGAGGGAGTCCCATGTATATTAAGGGAAGAGCATTCCAGGCAGTGGCCCTGGGGCAGGAAAGTACTTGGGCATGTTCCAGATACAGTATGGAGTGACATGCTGATCCAGTATGGAGGCCAATGTGGGTGGAACAGAGTGAGAAAAAAAGTAATAGAAGATGAGGTTACTAGGGCAGCTGAAAGCAGTGTCACACAGGGCCTTGTGTATCACTGAAAATCTTGAATTTTTCTCTGAAGAGGGTGGAAACCATTGGTGAGTATTGAGCATGAGCGTGACATTGCATGACTTGGGTTTTTGAAGGACTCCTTTGTTCAAAGTAGATTATAGAGGGAAAAAGTAGAACCATGAAGACCAACTAGGAGGCTGGAAAAATCCAGGAAATGATGACTTAGAGTCATGCAAGGGGTAAGAGGCAGCCAGATTCTACATAGGTTTTGAAGAAGCAGCTTCAGGATATGGTGACAGTTTTGATATGTGTTGTAAGAAAGAGAAGAGTTAAGGATGTCACCAAAATTTTGGCCCTGGAAACTGCAAGAATATAGTTATCATGTGCTGAAAAGGGAAGCACTTTGAAAAGAGTAGGTTTGCAGTGGAGGAAATTAGGAATACAGCTTTGGACGTTAAGAGTTGATAAGCCATCATAGAGGAGCTGTTGAATAAATAGATGGATCTGTTAGTCTGAGTCTTGGGAAGTTTAGGTTAGAAAGTTGGGAGTATATCAGCAGATAGATCAGGAATGTCCAAACTTTTAGCCTCCCTGGGCCACAATGAAAGAATAAGAATTGTCCTGGGCCACACATAAAATACACTAACATTAAATGATAGCTAATTGAGCTAACAAACAATCACCAAAAAAAATCTCATAATGTTTTAAGAAAGTCTATGAATTTGTGTTGGGCCACATTCAAAGCTGTCCTGGGCCACATGCAGCCCATGGGCTATGGGTTGGACAAGTTTAATATAGATGGTATTGAGAGCCACAGACTAGAAGAGATCACCCAGATAGGAAGTGTAGATTAAAAAAAAACAAATAGGTCCAAGAACTGAACTGGGAAGCCTGCCAATATTTAGCGGTCAGAGTCCATGTAGAAGAAACAGAAAGCATGAAAAAACATCAAACATATACTAACAAGCATAAAATCTTTATGAAAACTTCAGGCAAGGTGGAAGTGAAAAGTTCTAAGGAAAAGGAAAGTAAACAGCAGTTTGGTGATCTTGAGATGTGCAAGATGATAGAAGACCATAACAGTGTTTGATTCTGGAGAATGAAAGGTAAGAAGTATTAACCAGAGCAGATTTGATCCTTGCCATGTAAGTGCTTCAGGACAGCACCATTAATTCCAGCTAAAGCCACTTCCAACAATATTCAACTATAATGTAAATTTAATAATCACATTATATCCCATTATATGAGTATTAAATAATTTATTTAAATAACTTCCTATTTCTGGACATTTATGTTTCTAAATCTCTTGGCTATTTAAATAAAATTTTTTTGAGACAGTCTCACTCCGTGGCCCAGGCTGGAGTACAGTGGCACGATCTTGGCTCACTGCAGCCTCCACCTCTGGGTTCAAGCAATTCTCCTGCCTCAGCCTCCTGAGTAGCTGGGATTACAGGCATGTACCACCACGCCTGGCTAATTTTTGTATTTTTAGTAGAGAAAGTGTTTCACTATGTTGGCCAGGCTGGTCTTGAACTCCTGACCTCAAATGATCCACCCACCTCAGCCTCCCAAAATGCTGGGATTACAAGCTTGAGCTACCATGCCCAGCCTATTTTAAATATTTTTAATGAACATTCTTCTAACCACTCTTTTGCAGATATTATTATTTTTTTGAAATATTTTTTGTTAAGTATAACTACTAGATAGAAGGTGATATACTTTTTAAAAAGACTTCTAATATGTATTTCCAGATTGGCCTTCATAAAGATGGTACCAATTTACATTCCTATTAATGGGGTATGAGTGTCTTTCCAAACCTTCTCCAATGCTAGTTTATTTTCCTCATTTGTAATTGTTAGAAAATCATGTATCTTTCTTTCTCTTTGAATTTCTTAATTATTGAATTAGATTTTATTTTTCATATACTTATCGGTCTTTGTGTTTCTTCTTTTCTAACTTGCCCATTTTGATTTATGAGATTTTTCTTTATAAATTAATGATTTTATAATTTTGACTATCATATATGTTGCAAATATTTTTTTCCCAGTTTACTTTTTGCCTTTTTATTTTGTTAATACCACTTTGGGTAGGAAAGAGATTGCTAATCCTTATTTAGTTAAAAGTAGCCAATGTTTCCTTTATGATTTCTATTTTTATTTTTGGCATCATGGTTAGGAAGACTTTCTCACATCCAGCATTGTATAAATATTCACCCAAATTTTCTGCCATACCATTAAGATTGCACTGTTTTCATTTTAATCATTACCTCTCAGAAATTTATTTTAGGTGGGGTAGAGGTTCATTAGTCTTGCAAAAGTATCTGAAACATGTCTCAATCAATTTAAAGGTTTATTTTGCCAAGTTTAAGTGCCATGGCCTGTTACACAGCTTCAGGAGGTCTTGAGAACATGTGCCCAAGGTACTTGGGTTATAGCTTGGTTTTATACATTTTAGCAAGACAGAGGTTACAGGCAAAGACATAAATCAATATACATAAGGTATACATGGGTTTGGCTCAGAAAGGCAGGACATCTCAAAGTGGAGGAAGGGGATAGGTGCGGGTGGTGCAGGGCTTCCAGGTCACAGGTGGATTCAGAGATTTTCTGATTGGCAATTCATTGAAATAACAGTTAAGCCCTGCATGAAGAGTTGAATTCAGCATAAAGAAATGTTTGAGTTTAGATAAGGGTTGTGGAAGCCAAGGTTCTTGTTTTGTAGACGAAGCCTCCATGTAGCAGGGCACAGAGAGTATAAATGGTGACTATCTCTTATCAGACCTTAAAAGGTATCAGACTCTCCAGAAAAAAAACTTAGTAAGGAAAGGAGATTTTTCTACAGAAATGCAAATTTCTCCCATCAGAAACAGCTTTACAGAACCGTTCAGAATATGTCAAATAAACATATTTGAGGGTAAAATACTTTGATTTCTTTCAGGGCCTATTATCTTTTATATGATGCTATACCAGAGTAAGGTTGGAATTTGGTATCTTACTACAACTAATAGTCTGTTTTGTCAGTCTTAATATCTCTCTTTAAATGTTAACACTGCCTAGTCTAAACTCCAAAGGAAGGAAAGTATAATGAGGCATGTCTGACCCCCACTTCCTGTCATGGCCTGAACTAGCTTTTCGGATTCCTTTGGGGTCCCGTTGGCCAAGAGGGGGATCTATTCAATTGGTTGGGGGGTCTAGAACTTTACTTTTGGTTTACAGATTGATGCAAAAACCAGAAAATAGTCACAATTTATTAATATACTCAGGGCATTCCACTCTCAATAGGAAGGATGAATGACTTGCTCTCTGGATGAGGAATATTTATATGTAAATTCTGATTGTTTGGTGCTGCCTTTTGCTAAATTTGGCATCTTGAATCCTACACTGCTGTCAGTGTTAAACATAAAATTTGGTTTCTCTTCCTTCTGGTGTAGACACTACATGAATCTGGTAGAAGATGGTCTTGTCAATAGACAACTTGAAGTTTTTCACTACCACAGTACCTTCCTGATTCCTATAACCTCAAGGCTATCAATGCTACCAACAGCACAGACTCAACACAAACTTATTTAGCACTTACTACATAAAAAGCTGAGTTATATAATTGAGCAGAAAAAGTTAAATAAGAGATAATTTCATGAACATTGATCAAAAAATCTTCAATGAAATATAGCAAGCTGAATTCAATAGTTAAAAAGATTACACACCATGACAAGTTGGGATTTATTCCTGGAATGCTATTTGTTGTTTCAACACATGAAAGTCAATCGGTGTAATATACCTCATTAACAGAACGAAGAGGGAAAAACATGTGAATATCTCAATTGATGGAGAAAAAATGACCTCACAAAATTCAACACTCTTGTGTGATAAAAACACTTGACAAACTAAAAATAGACAGAAATTACCTTAACATAATAAAGACCATATATGAAAAGCCCACAGTTAAGATCATATTCAATGGTGAAGGGCTAAAAGCTTTTCATTTAAGAACAGGAATAAGACAAAGATGCCCACTTTTACTACTTCTATTCAAAATGGGTACTAGAAGTTCTAGCCAAAGCAATTAGGCAAGAAAAATAAGTAAAAGGCATAGAAATTGGAAAGAAAGAAGTAAAAGTATCTCTGTCTACAGAGGATATGATCTTATATACAGAAAACCCTAAAGACTACACCAAAAAAAAAAAAAAAAGAAAGAAAATCTGTTAGAATTAGTAAATAAATTCAGCAAAGTAGTAAGATACAAAGTGAAAACACAAAAATCAGTTGCATTTTTATACTGACAATGAACAATCTCAAAAGGAAATTATCAAAACAACCCCATTTACAATAGCATCAAAAAGTATAAAATCCTTATAAATTAACTTAAGGAAGAAAAGTCTTGCACAGTGAAAATGATAAAACATTGGAGAAAGAAATTAAAGAAGACATAAACAAATAAAAACATCTCATATTCATGGTTTGGAAGGCTTAATATTGTTAAGATGGTAATTTCAAGTAATGTGTATTTTAACACAATTTCTAAGACTGGGGGAAAAGAGATACAATTTCTATACAATAACAATCTGAGATAGCAATTTACATATATTCCTTATTGATAAACTCAGTGATGTCCACAAAAAGTCAGTATTAGGCCTGAAACCAAAATAACTGGGTTCAAATTTTGGCTTACCAGGTGGACTTATACAAGGTTCTAACTTTCCCTAAGCCTTAGTTTAATTATCCATTAAGTTAGAGTAATAATACCTACTTTCAAAGTTGCTTTACAAATTAAACGAAATAATATGCCAGACTACCTAGACAGCATATAATATTGATGCTCAAGTTTTGTTGAATAAAAAATTAAAATAATTTCATATCTAAGTAGATCACTTTTAAATCAAAGCAACATAACACTTATTATTGGGTATTACTATGTGGGAGAGTTATGAGAAGAAAAAACTCCAGTCTAATGGAAAAATAGGCCCAGAAGAGCAACAGTAGGTATGTATTTAATTTATATACAGTTTACCTTTAAACAACAGAGGGCTTAGGGGATCTTCGTACAGACTAAAATCCCATATAACTTTTGACTCCTCAAAAACTTAAGCATAAATAGCTTTCTGTTGACCAAAGCCTTATTAGTACCATAAGCAGTTGATTAAATCATGTTTGTTTGTTACATGTATTATATGCTGTATTCTGACAACAAAGGAACCTAGAAAAGAGAAAATGCAATTCAGAAAATCATAGGAAAGAGAAAAAACATTTATAATACTGTACGTACTGTACTTATCCATACTGTAAGTTTATGTCATCTGTTTATAAGATAAATCATCTGTCTGAAATGGTAAGCAACTGCAGCTGCAGACCTCAATCTAAGGTACATAAACTATTTCCGTTTTTCTTATATCTATAATCTAGGGTATATAACAAACCATTCCACTTTTTCTCCATGACTTTTCTCTGCTTCCTGCAAGTACTCACAGCATGACTAGTAGCTCTTAGTATCGGTCCTACAGTGTTATTTCAGGTTCACAGTATTGCACTAAATATGGTGAAAAATACGTGAGAATCATGAGAGATGACTTTTTGCTGCAATTCACAATTTACTGAAGAGATAATCTGCCCTTGCAGAGATATTATTGTCACAAGGTGCTTTAAGTGGATATTTGTAACATTTGAGCTCACCTCAGTAGCAAAGGAGGTGTCTACAAAATTACTACAGTAGCACAGTATATTGCTACAGTGAATTTTATGCAGTTATGATTTAGTACTATATCTTCACATTTGTTTACATTTCTTTGGACTATGAATGGTAACACGTACAGTCTGTTTGTATGCCTAAGTTTTGGTAAATCTGAACTTCTTATTATAGATTTGTGAGTATTTTATGTAGTAAATGATAAAATAGACTCGTATTACACATATTTTATGCATCATGACATACCTAATTTTTCTGAACTTTTTTGATATTTCTGAGCTATGCTGTGACTTTTTTCAAATTGTCACAAATCTCAAAAGAATTTTCCAATACACTTATTGAAATAAATTAATATATAAGTGGATTAGTGCAGTTAAAACTCATGTTGTTCAAAGGTAAACTGCATATTTCTTTATTATTTTATATATACTATTTAAAATACATTTATTCATTTTATATATGCATATGTATGTGTGTATAATAAATAACAAGATGTATACACATAAGACCATCCTAAGGCCTTTTTTTGGTTGTTTTTTTTGTCTTGTTTCATTTTTTGTGACAAAGTCTGGCTTTGTCGCCAGGCATTAGGCTGGAGTGCAGTGGTGCAATCTCAGCTCATTGCAACCTCCGCCTCCTGGGTTCAAGCAATTCTCCTGCCTCAGCCTCCCGAGTAGCTGGGACCATAGGCACATGCCACCAGGCCCAGCTAATTTTTGTATTTTTTAGTAGAGACAGGGTTTCACCATGGTCTCAATCTCTTGACCTTGTGATCCACCCACCTTCGCCTCCCAAAGTGCTGGGATTACAGGCGTGAGCCACTGCGCCCAGCCCATCTTAAGGTCTTGAGTGTTATCCCTTTATACAAAAAGAATCAAGAAAGAATCTCAAGGAAGTCTCAATCTATTTAAAAAAGCACACATACATAAAGGAGCCTTTAAAGGAATTCTCAAGAATTCTAATAATTTATTTGTTAAGATATACAAGATTAACAGCGTTCACTAGTGACTAATAAAAACAGTAAAATGTGACTGTGAATTGTTAGAAATTAATGTATAATTTAAGAGAGTATCCAATCAGAACTATATTATGATAAAGCTGGTGACATAGCTTTCAAGTATAGGAAAGATATGTAGACTTTTACAGAATATAAAAAAGGTACACAGACTTTACTAGAGTATAGAAAAGATATGCTCAGGGCTCAGTCTATGTCTGAGGGCAGAGTCAGTGCAAGGACACACCAGAGGCAATAAATCATCCTTAGCTGCCTCTGCATGCCCCAACCAGAAGCCACATGGGTGTATACTAAACAGAGCTCCCAAGGAAGGGAGGGGGAGGGGACAAGCTTACGTGGCCATTTTGCAATGGAATTCACTTATTGAAACCAGAGAGATGACTGACCAAATTTTCCACAGGTCTTTCAGCTGAGGAATTTGCACTGAGATTACGAATATGATTTGCCAAATTAATTTCTTAGCCCTAAGGGAACCACATTATTTTAATCACTTGGCCCATCTGTCCTGGAGATTTCTTGGAGAGAAACAGCAGACTTTGATTTATCAAGGAATTGTAGGCTTATTAGTAGGTCAAGCTTCTAGGGAACCTCTGGACTTAGCTAGTGTCACAAGCTTCTGAGCTGCCCCTGAGTGAGATAAAATAAAAGCTGTCCTATGAAGACCACCACCCTTCTAGCAGAATCTGTATGGGCAGCCTTAATCTGATTCTGTTCTATCTTCTAAAATCTAGACACTTCATTGGTTCCTACTCTGGCTTTAGACCTTGGACTTGAGCTTTCAGAGTCTTCTCCCCAACTCTACCCTTGATTAAAAAGCTGGAGTCCCCTCCTGTTTTTTCCAATCCCTGAACTTCCTTATCTTTGGTGACCCAAATCCCCATTCCAGACTAGGTGCAATCATCTTTCTGTTATCAATCCAGCACATCTCAGAATTTTCCCTCATTCAAGACCCAAGAGAACCAAGAAAGAAAACCCAGCCAACTAAGTGCTCTCACATTGGGGAATGGGGAGATGTAGTTGGGGACCATCTGTCCTTATTGCTAACCCTCCATAGACCCTTTCCAAAAGCTTGTCCACCCACCACTAAAGACTTCCTTTATTCTGGTCATGGAGAAGTGAGTGACTGATTTTCCCCACTCCCATGACCCTGCCTCAACCTCAGTGACCTGGATCAAGAAGAAGAAGAGTAGTGCCTGAATAATTACCTCACCTGAGACTCACAATCACCCTGTCAAGTACATATACATATACAATCACATCATATGCACCTAAGAGCTGATATGGTTTGGCCATGTCCTCGCCCAAATCTCATCTTAAATTGTAGTTTCCATAATCCCTATGTGTCATGGGAGGGAACTAAGAAGGAGGTAAGTGAGTCATGGGGGTGGTTATCTCCATGCTGTTCTTATGATAATGAGTGAGTTCTCATGAGGTCTGATGGTTTGATAAGGGGTTTTCCCCTCTTTTGCTCAGCACTTCTCCTTGCAGCCACCATGATTTCTTGTCCTGGAGATTTCTGAGGCCTCCCCAGCCATGTTTAGTGCAATACTGTGAACCTGAACCAAGTTTCCTGAGGCCTCCCCAGCCCTGCAGAACTGTGAGTTAATTAAACCTCTTTTTTTTTTTAAATAAATTACCCAGCCTCGGGTATTTCTTAATAGCAGTGTGAGAATGGACTAATATAAGAGCTAAGAAAAGCTTCCACTTTTAAATGAAATGTCTTACTCTCCCAAAAAGAACAGTGTTTATTGAAATAAATGAAAAGAGGATGGTTGTTTTAAATCCATATGACTAATGTTTGAAAAAAAAAAAACAGCTGGTAAGGAATACTAGGTAATCACATACACACAAGCTACAAACTAGGAACATTACAGTGTTATAACTACCATAATCTACTTCTCCCTCCCCATGTAGTCACTCAAGAGTAGCAACTGTGAACTGGGGCTTTGCATATTGGAGGCCATTAGGAAAAGCAGCATGATTCATTAGCTTCTGTTTGTGTTACTTTAGCTTAGTCCTTTGGGGGCAGATCTTCTGAACAACTAACAATAGTCTGAGACTAAATTGATTTTTTTTCTTTAAATAACTTGTGTATTTTTTAACTCTTGAAATTTCTGTCATTTCAGGGAAAGATACATAAAATCTTTGAGTGACAAGGGAACTTTGAGGTCACCTAGAACAATCTCTCATCCTCATCAAACTATCCTCTACAACATTGCTGGAAGCTATCCAGCAATGAGAAGTTCATGACTCAAAGACCATTTTGATTTTTCAGATAGCTCTAATTATTGTCATGTTTTTCTTTTATATATTCCTATGTAATCAATCAGTAGTTTGTTAAATTTTTTCTTTTAGCCTTACCCGGGAGTGTATTCGTCTGTTCTCACACTGCAATAAGGAACTACCTGAGACTGGGTAATTTATTAAAAAAAACGAGGTTTCATTGGCCCACAGTTCCACAGGCTATGCAGGAAGCATGGCTAGGTAGGCCTCAGGAAACTTACAATCATGGGGGAAACAAAAGAGGAAAGAGGCACATCTCACATGGCCAGAGCAGGAGGAAAAGAAAGAAGGGAAAGGTGCTACATACTTTTAAACAACCGTATCTCACAATTATTCACTCACTATGATGAGAACAGCATCAAAGGGGAAATTTGCCCACTTGATCCATTCACCTCCCACCGACCCTACCTCCAACAGTGCGTACTAAAATTTGACATGAGATTTGAGCAGAGACAAAGACCCAAACCATATTATTCCACCCCTGACCCCTCCCGAATCTCATGTCATTCTCACATTTCCAAATTTAATCATGTCTTTTCAACAGTACACCAAAGTCTTAATTCATGCCAGATCTTGTGATTAATCACTCACTATCATGAGAACAGCACCAAAGGGGAAATTTGCCCCCTTAATCCAATCACTTTCCACCAGTCCCCACCTCTAACACTGAGGATTAAAATTTGACATGAGATTTTGGCAGGAACAAAGACCCAAACCATATAAGGGAGGAAATTATTTTCCTGATCACATAATATCTCTTCAACTAAGGCAGATTTTATGTTTATCTTCTCATTTCTAGAATAAGAATGTAGTTTCTCTAAATTTTACTTTAGACTCCTCAGCATCCCAGACACTTTCCTTTGAAAGAATAGCTCTCTTGGAAAATGGCATGAAATTTGAACAGAAGGCTCCTGATGTGACCTGGTCCTGACAAAGTATGTAGAGTCTCTATGAGCACAATGCTTCTACAGATGCAACTTTGGCTTTCTTAGACGCCATGCCACATTATTGTCTCACCTGAGTTTGCAGGTGTGGAAGCTCCTGGTGTCCTTTTCAAATAATGTGCCTTGCATTTCAGGGTGTCTCTGGTTCTGTCACTCAAGGATTCACTCTTTAGCTCAAATTCATAATTTTATATATTTATAGCTATTAAATTTTATCTTGTAGGCTTTAACCCAATATGGCAGATATCAAGACACCTTAACCATTATTTACTGTCTTTTCCAAATTGTCATTATTCAAAAGTGTGAGGAGTGTTTTCAATGACTTCATCTTTGATGATAATTCTGACTATCCAAGGATAAAACAAAGCAGTAGAGACATCAACTCTTTAATGAATGATCTTTGGAGAAGTTTTTATAAACCAGCTGCTGAACTAGAGCCTAATGGTAAAAATAATTCCCAACAATCAGAGAGTTACATATCTTGATGACATGCCCAAGACCCCTAAACCACAATTGCCCATACACACTTTTTATACAATAAAATACTTTGGCTTACATAAAGGTATTTCATAAGAAACAGCCCTCAAAACTCACCATTGCATTTCATGTAAGGATGTGCTGAGCAGATGGTTTACTGCATGACATATGTCCTCTTTACAAGGACCCAACAGAAGCTTCTCTGCTCTCAGTGTTGTTTTTCTTTCTTATAGACACTTTTATTTATGATGTTTCCTCTTTGCTTTGACTGTTAGGAAGCCCACACCAACATCTATAAACTACCTCTAGGAAGTGTACAAAGTACAGAATAACAGAATGTCATGGCATACCTTTTATGAACCAACAACACACTCAGTTTCCTCTTATTTCCTTTAAACTTGTTTTCCCTTTACCCTAATTTTCTCACATTTTTGCTTTATGTTATTAAATTTTACTTATTGTTAAAGTCATCAAAAATATTTTTAAAGCAAAGATAAAAACAGAAGATAGACAAACAATCCAGGCCACATTTTTCTAAGGATTTTATCCACAAGAATGTCATGAGAAGTTTGCTAGATGGTTTGCTGCATCAAAATACACTATTTGTACAGCTTTAACATGATCCAAGGACGTATAATGTTTATTTAATTTTTTTTTCTTTCTGAGGCAGGGTCTCACTCTGTCACTGAAGCTGGAGTGTAGTGGTGCAATCACAGCTTGCTGCAGCCTCAACCTCCCAGGCTCAGGTGATCCTCCCTGCTCAGCCTCCTGAGTAGCTGGGACTACAGGAACTCCACTACACCTGGCTTATATATTTATTTATATTATTTGAGACAGACTCTCGCTCTGTTGTCAGACTGGAGCACAGTGAAGCGACCTCGGCTTACTGCAACCTCCGCCCCCTGGGTTCAAGCAATTCTCCTGCCTCAGCCTCCCAAGTAGCTAGGATTACAGGCGTGTACCACCATGCCCAGCTAATTTTTGTATTTTCAGTAGAAACAGGGTGTCACCATGTTGGCCAGAATGATCTCCATCTCTTGACCCCGTGATCCACCTGCCTCAGCCTCCCAAAGTGCTGGGATTAAAGGCGTGAGTCACCGGCGCCCAGCCAATTATTTTTTTCATTTTGTAGAAATGTTATTCAGGCTCAAGTATTTAAAAGGAGAAGGAAAATTAGGAAATTCTTTGGTCCTAGAAGAACCATACCAGTTCCTGACAATTACTAATTTCTAATTAGTTTTCTAAATGTTTACAAATGTTTTCTAAATGTTTACAAATCACAAGTCTAGTTGCCATTTTTAGAATTTTTCCAGGGATTAATATCAAGCTGGATATTCAGGAATTAATATAAAGCTGTCCACTCTGTTTGTGGAGGGTGGCATACATATTTTATTTTTTCTTTAGAAGTCTGGAATATTTGCTCATTCCAAGTATTCTGGAATTCCTCCTATTCTTTATGTCTTATTTAAAGATCACTGATAATAGCTGTGAATTATTAACTGCCACTTCTCTCCATATTCTGGGACAATGAAGAAATGCAATGAATTTTATATTTAAGCCCAAAAAAAGTAGGCATCATTCTTTTGAGAATAAGGTTTAAAGTATGTTACAAGCTGTTCAAGTGGTTAAATTATAATAATTAGTATTTTGTGTAAATAATTCTACCCCAAATATAAGCCTCAAAAGAGAGAAATGAGAGAGTTCAGGAAATTAAAATTTATTGATCACTTACTATGTATGAGTACCATACTAGGTGGTTTACATACCTAATTTCACATTTGTAATAATCCTATAAGGATCAAAAAGAATAACTGTTGGGTACTAGCCTTAGTACCTAGGTAACGAAATAATCTGTACAACAAATCCCTGTGAGACAAGTTTACCTATAACAAATCTACACATGTATTCCTGAACCTAAAATAAAAGTTAAAAAAAAAATCTTATGCTCTAAGTGATTGTGTTATTTTACAGATGAGAAAAGTTAAGTTTCAGGGAGGTTAAATAGCTGCCTTAGATCACAAAGATAAATTATAAGGCTGGGTCTTGAACCCATAGCTCATGCTTTTTTCCCCATATCAGACATGTTGAAGTAACATAAAATGGTCAGCCATTTATAACCTTTTTCTGATTGGAAAATGACAGTCATGAAGTTTATGCCTGTCTTGTAATCTTGTTCCTTCAACACAAAAGTCAACTTGTAGCTAAGAAAACCTACATGAAAGAAGAGTTTTGTGTCCCTAACAAAATTAAATTGCAAAGAAAATACACTTTCTCTAGGGTACTAAGAGGTAGTAAAACTGTCCTACCAAAGGCTGAGAGGAAAATTCTCATAGTAAGAATGAGATACGGCTGGATGCAGTGGCTCACACCTGTAGTCCTAGCACTTTGGGAGGCCAAGTCAGGTGGATTTTTTTGAGCTCAAGAGTTCAAGACCAGCCTGGACAACATGGCAAAACCCCATTTCTACCAAAAAAAAAAAAAAAATACCAAAAAGTTAGCTAGGTATGGTGGCATGCACTTATGGTCTCAGCTACTCAGGAGGCTGAGGTGGGAAAGTTGCTTGAGCCTGGGAGCCAAAGGTTACAATGAGCCAAAACAGTGCCACTGCACTCCAACCTGGGTGACACAGTGAGACCCTGACTCAGAAAAACTTTTGAAAAAGAGAATGAGATATGTAATTATAAAAAAATCAGACAATATCCTTAGAGCAAAGTAGAGAAAAGAAAAAAAACAAAAGTTGGACCAGGCAATGACAGATCATTATCGGGCAACAGCAGATTATAATTAAAGTTTGGTTAAGAAAAAGGTATCTATACTTAGCTACTTATATTTATTTAAATTTGCTTTAATTGCAGTTGAAGCCATAGTAGCAACATGTGTAGAAGGGATTGATCCAGGAGGCCAGGTTAGGCTCCTGGTTTATTTTTGATAAATCTCTCTAGCTGACTGTAGCGCTCAACTCCAAGTGAGAAGTTGGAGCCACTGAATGTATACATCATGCTGCCCCAGCATCTGGAGAAAAGGAAAAAAGTCTTCTAAAGTTGATATTATTAAATAATTAGTATATAAAGAACATATAATCTTCTGAAGAAGTAACTCATAAGAAAGTTCATAAATGTGTTGCTGATTAAAAAAAAAAATGTTTCTCAGGAGTATAAATTAATTCAACCACAGTACAGCAATTCCTCAAAGTCCTAAAGAAAGAAATAAAATTTGACCCAGCACTCCCATTATTGGGTATATACCCAAAGGAATATAAATCATTCTATTATAAAGACATAACATGCTTATGTTAACGGCAGCACTATTCACAATAGCAAAGACATAGACATGAAATCAACCTAAATGCCCATCAATGATGGACTGAATAAAGAAAATGTGGTATATATACACCATGGAATACTATGCAGCCATTAAAAGGAATGAGATCATGTCCTTTGCAGGGACATGGATGGAACTAGAGGCCATGATCCTTAGCAGACTAACACAGGAACAGAAAACCAAATACCATGTGTTCTCGCTTATACGTGGGAGCTAACTGATGAGAGCACATGGACACATAGAGGGAACAACCCACACTGGGGCCTATTGGAGGGTGGAAGATGGGAGGAGGGAGAGGGAGAAGATCAGGAAGAATAACTTATGAGTACTAGGCTTAATACCTGGGTGATGAAATAATCTGTACAACAAACCCCCTCAAAATGCTTCTGTTTTGAGTTCAGGGGTATTTGTTATACAGATAAACCTACAGAAGTATTTTGAGTTCATGTACACGTACATGTACCTCTGAACTCAAAATAGAAGTCAAAACAAATGTGGTTCTCAAATTTCCATCAGACACCAGAGTATTTCCCAAATTCATTCAAGGTGTCTAATACACACTTCTTAGTATATTAGTACTTTACAATGCAATAAAAGAGGGTGTTTCTGTTATATATGATATACATTGATTCCTTACATAGAAGCATGCATACACCAAAAAGGGCAAGCCATACAGGTAATTCTCCATAACAGAAAGAGACCTTAAAAGCATTCAGCATTTTGTTCTATTTTTGCCTCTTTCTTTCTATTCCAGCTACTTATAATCATATCTGCATTCAATCAGATTTAAACCTGTTGAGATTTCAGGAGCCCCAGCCTATGGAATCCTATCATGTGCCTTTCAGTCCCTAACCATAGAACCTAGTACCTGTCCTCTCCAATTACCTGGTAGCAGCTGTCACTACAAAAGCAATCGTCCTCATATTTTTAGTATCTACAACATACTAGCAGACACTGGGCTGAGCTCATTTCATAATTAATCTCAAACCTCAGCACAATCCTACAAGTTCTAGTAATACCCCAATTTAAATTTTAGGAAGCAAGGTCAGAGAGCCAATAACTGGCAGAACCAGAACTGAAAACCAGGCAGATCCAACTCTAAAGCCTTGCTCTTTCCAGTAAGTCACATTGCCCCTCTAATTACAAACAGAGGTCCTCTTCCTCCTCAGTGCCCACTTCCTTCTCTCCCTGATCTTTTCTGAATTAAGCACCTTACACCATAGCATTATGGCTTGAATCAATTAGGAGACTTTTACTAGGAGACTTTTACTGTCACTCTGCAGTTCCAAGTAGCAGTAAACCTATCTCAAACTGGCCTGAACACTGAAGCAGCTTTATTTCATTCACGTAACTAGAAAGTCAAGAGGTAGGGAAGCATTAAGCATGTTTTTCTCAGGGCTCCAGCTCCATTTCTCTGCTGTTCTGCTAGCTATGCTCGATTCCCTAAGTTGCCTTCAGAAGACAGTTAAAAAACAACTGTCTAATTGCTTATATATGGGGAGAAGAAAGTCCCACTTCAGGGAATCATCTGACAAAAGTACTAGGGTTCCCTCTGATGACCACTCAAAGCGAGTCACAATGGCCAATGCCAATGATATGCTATGCCTGACTTAGGGCTATGTTCTCCATCTCTGAAATAGTTCCTGAACAAAACATTCTAGCAAGAGGAGTAAGATTACCTGGTTGGATTAGAACTGTGATTCTGCATATTAGCATCACCTGGTGATCTGTGTGTATACTCCGATTATTTCCTGGCCACATCCCAGATCAATTCATCTCTAGAGCTGGAAGCCTGGTGTTTATAATTTTGTTAAACTCCACAAGTAACTGGAATATGCATCAGAGTTAGAAAAGCTGGCTTAGATCACATTCCTGGAGTTAAGACTGGGATCGATCCCACTCACACTACATGCATTCTTCCCGGGTGAAGTGACATGGGTGGAATGGATGAAGGAGGGGTAGTCTCAATACTCTCTGCAGCATTTACCATGCCTTCTTTTAAAATGGTCTCTTTCACACGAAACTGTTAACTTCATGAAAATATAAAGTGTGTCAGGTCTACTCACCATTGCACCTAGCAAGTAACTGGATGCAATGGTAAATATCCATTGAAACTTTTTAATGAATGAATGAATTGCAGACTCTGAATGAATTTAGGACTGGCTTAGCAAGCGAGCCCTATTCTCCTTTAAATGAGACAGACATCCTCTTCAGATTAACCTCTCAGTGTCCACTGTCACTCACAGCTCAAAACTCTCAGGGATTCTCCCCTGCCTGCTTTATAACCTCCAGCTTCTTCACCATGTGTTAAAAGTTCGCCACAATTTATCCTTTATCTACTTCTCCATCTCTGAGGATTCCCTGCACTCAGAATACCTCATCTTTACTGAATTCTTCTCAAATGCATTCTACCTACAAAAGGCTTGCTTTTTTTTCCTCCATCATCAAGAATGGCTATAAAATAACCTTATTTTTATTCAAAAATTGAACTAATGCTCTGTGCAAAGTGTCTTGGATCATATGAAGGATAATAATAGCACCATAATAACAACGAACACTTTTTCAGCTCCTGTAAAAGCAAGCAACTTCTCTCTTTTTCTGTATTATGGTACTTTATGTGTTACATATTAACATGTTGCAGTGTAACATACTGACACTGCAATGACCTTAGGAAATGGGTATGTTTATTACCCTTAGTTTCCCAGATGGGAAAACTGAGGCACAAGGAGACTACGTCACTTATCCAAAGCCACACAGCTAGTAAGTTGCAGGCCCAGGATTTAAGCATGTTATATGACTTCAAAATCCAGGCCCTTAACCATTATAACTTTGAGAGGCAGGAAAAGGGCAAATAAGCTGGGACAAGAGGCTGGGTCATGATAGTGGCAGTGGGAATGAGGAGAAAGGGTCATCCACCTACTCACAAAGAGCTATCATAAAGGAAGGGCAAGCAGTGAAACCTCAATAATACCATAGCTTATAGTTGTATAATAAAAATGAACCCAAACTACCACATTACAGGACAACAGAGAAATCTTGGCAGAGTATAGGTTCTCTTAAAAGATGGGCTCTTAAACAGAGATATTTTATGATCTGAAGATTAATAATATGTAAGGGACTTATCAGGAAAGGGTTTGAATATGAAGGTGGCCAGGGGTCAGAGCCATGTAAGAATCTGAGGATTGTGGTTCCCCCATCCATTGTTTAATGGCTGAGTCAGGCTGAGGCTCAAAAAATAAAAAATTCAAAAACAGAATCATGGTCTCAGAGACCCAGCCCATGTGGCATGCGTCCTCTTGAGAGAGGCCCCTGGATTTCAGAAGTCTAGAAATGTGTGTAGAGAAATAAGGCAAAACACAGCAGGTGATGCCAGCTGGAACCTTCTCTGTTTTATTCATGCCTCACTGGCAGACGGCTGGTTCCCAGGAGGTGGCTGAATCTCACAAGGTTCAGATGTTAGAGGAAACAAATAACTAATTGTGCTGAACCTCATCTTGGATTCATTCTGGGGTGTGGACAAGCGTTTGTGTCTCCAGAGACTGCAGTGAAGTGGAAAGCATCTATTAGCCAGCTTGGTGATCTCAACCGAACAGAATAATTGAACTGTTGACAAATCTGTGGGTGACTAGATGTCCTGTGTAAGCCAGGACAATCCTGAGAAATCATGGTCATTGTCAACCGTGGCCTACACATGAAAGGTATGGCATGTCCCCATTTTCCCCTGGAAACACATTATGCATCTCTCTAAACTTGTTTAAGTTTGGTTACATTTCTTATAGGAACTAGGCATATTTTCATCTCTTATATTCTTCTAGCTAGGTGACTAACAAGTCAATTCCCTGCTCTGTCAAAGACTTCCCTTTTATATATTTTAAAACTATCTGATGCATTCAGCCTTGCCCTTCTATTCTAGTTCAATTCAGAGATCAGAATTAGAACAAATTCTGAGTGCTCCCCTGTCTGCAAGATCTTATGCTCGGAGTTGGACAGGTGAAGGAAAAAGAATTAAAAGGCTGGTCCTTCCCTTCAAGCAGCTCTCAAATCTTTGGGGATACAAACACAACTTTATATCATAGAAATCTATGACCACAGTGTAATGAAAATGACATAAGATCTCAAGTCATGATTAGATTGCAGAGAGGTTTCCTAGAGGAGGCAACTCTCAGCTTGGTCTCGAAAGTGGAGTAAGATTTCAACAAGAAAAAAAAAATGGTAGTTTGAATCCTCTGAGATTCCCTTAGAAATAGGGTGTGATATGAATAAAAAATAAAATAAATATTCAAGTTGTAATATTTTCAGGGAATCTGTATGAAGACAGCCAGAAGGTAGTTAGCAGTTCCAGACTCTAATTACAGACATAGAAGCCACATGTCTATGACGATGAGTAAAGCCATGGGATAGATAAGAACATGCCTAGAAAACTGGAAGAGAAGGCTAAGCAAAGAGTCTCAGGGAACACCTGAGTGTAAGGCAGAGACAAAAGTGGAGCCACTAACATGGGCTAAGAGTAGTTGTCAGAACAGAAAACTGTCAGCATATCAACAGAGAAGGATTTCTGAAAATATATCAGATAGGATCAAGACTGAGGAGAGGCCATAGGATTTGATATTTAAAAGCCATTGTCAGCCTTCATAAGAGTAGTTTCAGTGGGGCAATAAGTGTGGATGCCTGACTGAAATGCATCAAGACATGAAAGGGACTTGGGGGATGGTGTTGGGAACTCCTCTTCTTCAGCAAGTGAGATAAAGGGAAGATGGCATCTTAAATGGAGAATTGGTGAAGAAAAGGATTTTCCTTTTAGCAAGTTAGGCACTACAGAAATCAGTTAAATCAAGTGATTTCTCACCATTTGTGGGTTTATAGTCCTAGAAAGATTTACAAGAGTGCCAAGATGGATAAGTTATACAAATGCATAGGTTATTTAAGGCATTATGTGTGAGTTACAGATTTATGATTTTGGTAGGTACAGTGATGTTTTGTTTTATTTGTCTAGCCCTTTTGGGGAGAGCACACCTCTCCTGGTGGACTACACCACCTCTAATAATAGGGCAGCAGGGGCTACCAATCTCTAGTGTTCATATTCATACACACACAGACACACACAAACACACATACACACAGATACTGCACAAAGTGATGGCCATGGAGACAAACCAAGACCATCAGAGTCTTACTAGGATTTTTCAAATAGGAGCAAGAGGAAGCAATGGAGACCCATTGAAACAAGAACACAGAAGCTGCTAGTAACTATGTTTTGAGCATAAAGGAAAAAATGAAGGGTCAGAGAATAAATCCAACACAGAAGGAGAATCAAAGACAGTAGATAAAAAGAAATCAAGAGAGCCCTCCACAGATTTGAGTCTCTGAGTCCAGAGATCCCTGAGATCCAGCTCTATCCTTGCCCATCTTGTATTTTCATGAGTCCTTCCTTTGAACTTCTCTTCTCATCTAAGCTAGATGGGCTTCTGTCACATATAATCAAGAGTCTTCACTGTTATGAAATTGGTAAAAGGTGACGAAGAATTTTTAGAAGTTATGCTTTGAGATTTCCAAATGATGACAATAATTTTGAGATTTTTTGTTTAGTTGACAGTTGTGAGTTGGAATTAAGATAACATAGCAGAAAGAAAATATGTCTTACTAGAAAACTTAGAGATAATATTAAGTATTTAACACTCATTAGAAGGCACTCAGGAAATGTTTCACAGGCAGAATGGAGTGCGTTTATGTACCCAGGCTTTGGAGTCAGACTGCCTTGGTTAGAAGCCTGGCTCTACCACCTACCAGTAGTGTGACCTTGGGAAAATTTGCTTTTTCAATGAGCAAATGGCCATTTTAGATTGCCATAGTATCCATTTTATATATTAATTCATCAATTTCTAGACATTTGCATTATTTCCACCGTTTGGCTGTGGTGAGAAGTACTTCTCTAAGGAATTGTGTATAAGTTTTTGTTTTAACATCTCTTTTCAAATTTTGGTGTATGACTAGAGTAGAATTTCTTTGTGATGTAGTAGTTGCACATTTAACTTTTTGAGAAATCACCAACCAGTTTTCTATAGCGGCTGAACCATTTTGCATTCCCACCAGCAATGTAAAAGGATTCCAACTTCCCTATACCCTTGCATATACTTGTTATTTTCTGGTTTTTTGGTTGTTGTCGTTGTTGTTTGTTTATCATTGCTTATAGCTATCCTAGTGGATGTGAAGTGGTAATTCATGTGGGTTTTTCTTATTTGCATTTCCCTAATGATTAATGATATTAAGCATATTTTCATTGGTCATTTGTATATATTCTCTGGAAAAATATATATTCAAGTCCTTTGCCTATTTTTAATTAGGTAGTTGTCTTGCTGTTGAATTGTAAGTGTTCTTTATATATTCCAGATACTGGACCCTTATCAAATACATAATTTGCAGGGAGTCATCTTTTCACTTTCTTGAGAGTGTCCTTTGATGAACAAAAGTTTTCAATTTTGATGATGGTCTATTTATCTATTTTTTCATTTGTTGCTTGTGCTTTTGTTGTCATATCTAAGATACCACTGTCAAATCCAGGGTCATGAAGATTTATGCCTATGTTTTCTTCTAGGAGTTTTATGATTTTTAGCTCTTATATATTTAGCTCTTGGTTTTTGATCAATTTCAATTGGTATGAGGGCTTTGGGCAAGTTTTTAACCTCTCTGTACTTTAGTTTTCTTATCTGTAAAATGAAGAAAACTATAGTGCCTACCTCATGGGTTTTTGTGAGGATTAAATAAAGATGTATAAAGTGCTTAGAATGATATCTAGCATTCAGTAAGTAAATATTCAATAGTGCTAATTATTATTTGTGTTGTTGATTGATTGTGGTATGAGATTAATCATCTGCATAGGAGCTCATTAAGGAGATATGAGGAGAAGCAAAAAATAAAATTTATATCTCTCATTAAAACATAAGACATGCAGTATGTTTTTCTTTTAAAAAGTTAGCCAGTATTATCAGTGAAGTAATAGAAGTATAAAGTTTTTAAATAAAATGAGACACTGGTCTTTTTCCATCCTAAACTAATCAGAATATACTGCAATCTTGTGCCTATTTCTGAGTGCAGTTACAAAGAGATTTTGAAACCCCAAGTCAAAGCTGGTAAAGCAAGAAAGAAGTAAGAAGCCTCAAAATGACTAAGTTTGGAAAACTGCAGACACAGCTGAACACAGAGGCAAATTTTCTGTGTACCTGATGAAGCTGAAGCTTCAAGGCCCTTCCACTGCGTGAAATCCTCCAGAAGTTCAGCTTAATTTTCAATTTAATTTTGTATTTTTAAAATTCTTATTTTAAGGGGGACTCCAAATTGATAAACACTTTGAGACCAACAAAACCTGGATTGCCAGTGACCAAGAATAAATAAAACTGCCACCATCTTTAAATATCATGAGCAGACTCAAAATAATTAATTCTTTACCATTATAGATGGTTGAGCCAAGGCTGGACTCATATGAGAGAATGACATAGAAGGGAATGAGTACCTGGGTGATGAAATAATCTATACATCAAACCCCAGTGACACAGTTTACCTATATAACAAAGCTGTGCATGTACCCCTGAACCTAAAAGTATTTTTAAAAAGAATGCAAAAGAATGATCTGTATGTGCTAGAAAAGAAAAGAAAGGAAAAAAAAGGTGGGGAATGAGTTAACAATCCACAACAGAATGGAGTTAACAGCCTGTAAGCTCCCTCTCAACATGAGGGCTCCAACTTTTTAAAGTTTTGCCCATTTTAAAAGGAACAACTCTTAAGGATTTGTTACTCATATTTTTAAATACAGTAGTTCTTAACCATTAAGATACATACATACATACATATATACATATATACATACATAGTAGAGATCTAGTCACACGATCTTGACATATAACTTCAATATGAAAAAAATGTAGATTTTTAAAAGTTACAAGTTCTAAGTCTGATTCTACTGCCAATCCGTTCTACGTTCAGCTTTATTCTACCTTTTAAGGAATGATTCTTACTCTGTCAAGTGAAACAAACAAGTAGTTGTCTGCCTGCATCCAGCAGCTTTAATTTTCTTTAATTTTTTAATATGAAATTACTTTGTGTCCATTGTAGTATTTCTAAGGTTTTGGTATAATTGCTCTATTAGCTTTGTGAAATTAGTTGGAAAGTTAACCACCATTTATTATAGAACAGTTTACATATAGGAATTAACCATTCACTAAAAGTTGTTAAAAGATTGCCTATAAATCCATCTAGCCAAGGGCATTTCTGGGAGCTAGTTATCTGACAATTTTTATAATTTTTTTAGTGATTACTGGATTTTTTAAATTTTCTTATTTGAGGTAATTTTGGTAATAGAGTTTTTCCTTAAGAATCATTCATTTCGGCCGGGCGCGGTGGCTCACGCCTGTAATCCCAGCACTTTGGGAGGCCGAGGTGGGTGGATCACGAGGTCAAGAGATCGAGACCATCCTGGTCAACATGGTGAAACCCTGTCTCTACTAAAACTACAAAAAATCAGCTGGGCATGGTGGCGCGTGCCTGTAATCCCAGCTACTCAGGAGGCTGAGGCAGGAGAATTGCCTGAACCCAGGAGGCGGAGGTTGCAGTGAGCCGAGATCGCGCCATTGCACTCCAGCCTGGGTAACAAGAGTGAAACTCTGTCTCAAAAAAAAAAAAAAAAAAAAAAATTTAAAAAAAAAAGAATCATTCATTTCATGCAGATTTTTAAAAAACACTGACATAATATTATCCAATAATTATTTTAATATCTGTATATCTAATTTTTTCTTTTCCATGAATACTCTTGCCAAAAGTTCATGCCTTTATTGTTTCTAAAATGGTAGCTCTTTAATTTATTAAGCAATTCTACAACTTTTCCATTTTATAATTTATTAGTGCTATTGTCAAATCTTAATTTTTCTGAAATTTAAATGTATCTTTCAATGAATGCTGAAGAAATTTGGCAGTGGACAAGTAAAGATGTAAGTTGAGTCATAGGTGTAGTTGCCACATACACGTGATGCTAGCTATGCATGGAAGTTGTGTTCATTCAGTTGTTATCTCAGGTTATTTATTTGCATTGATAGCCCAACATGGGGTTAAATTTTAGCTTTAAAATAATTTCTTTGATTTCATTTTTTAAAATGACCTAAAATATCATACCATGTGGCTGTATTGAAATGAAACTTTTTCTGTATGCAGATGATTTTTCATCTCATACAAGGCAATACAATTAAAGATGGTCAAAGTTGACAGATTTCTCACATAGATAATAGAGCTTCTAAAGCTAGGAATGGGGATGTGACCAATTCTGGCTCTAGAAATGCTAATTGTGATCCAGCTATATGTACTTCAATTAAGGAAAAAAATTATTAGTTCAACCCAGTAGAAAAAGCAAGTAAACCTCCTTAAATATGATTTCAAATTAAACTGTTAATTCTAAAGATTAATAGTAGTTATGGCCAGAAGAACAGGAATGAAAAGCAGTGTGTCACGATAATGTGACACAAAGCTGACAATTCCAAAAAGATATGCAAAAAGGTTTTCAAACTTCTAGTGTGAAGAGGTAGAAACTAAAAATTTTATTGCAATATTCAAAAAAAAAGGAAAGTAGTCTGTAATTGCATTGATAAATATATAGCACTGTATATTTATTTTCAGATTACATGGTAGTATATGTAGAAAATTCTAAGAGATTTACCAAAAAAAAAAAAAAAAAACCCTACTAGAACTAGTAAGTGAATTTAACAAGGTCTTAGTATACTATGTAATATACAGAGATGGATTGTATTTCCATACATATACAACTGGGAAATTATAAAACAAGACACATAGTAAACATGCAAAATCAATTATATTTTTATATAATTGCAATTTGGAAAACATAAAATGATACATTTATAGGATCAAAAACAACAAAATACGTGTAAGACTTCTCTCTACATAGTATACTAAAAAATACTTCTAAGAGAAAATTTTAAAACTGTTAAATGTATGGAAAAATAAATCATCATCATGGTTTGGAAGACCCAATATTGTTAAGATGTCAGTTCTCTCCAAATTGATATAGAGGTATAATGCACTTCCAATCAAAAACTCATAGGCTTTTTTTCCCAGGAAAGTGACAAGGTGATTCTAAAATTTATATGGAATTACAATAAGCCTAGAATCTTGAAAAGGTAGAACCAAGTCAGAAAAAATTATAACTGATATCAAAACTCACTACAAAGATACAGTAATCAACAACTGTTTGTGGTGTTGGTATAAGAATAGGAAAAACGAAGATCAATTAAACAGGAAAGAGAATGTATAAATAGATATATATGTGTGTGGTCAGTTGATTTTAAACAAAGATGTGAAGGTAAATAACTGGGTTAAAAAAATACTTTCTAACACGTGGTAAAAAAAAAAAAAAAGTAACTAGATGACTGCAATAAACAAATTGAACTTCAACTCCTACCTCACACCAAATATAAAAACTAATATGAAATAGATAATATGTCTAGAAATGAAAAGCAAAATAAAGCTTCTAGAATAAAATATACAATGTGTTCGCAACTTTGGCATAGGTAAACGTACAATACACAAAAAGCACTAACCATATAATATTACTAAATTGAACTTTATTAAAACAAAAATTTATGCTTATCAAAAGACACTATTAAATAAATAAAAATGTAAGCCATAGACTGGGAGAAATGTAAGCCATAGAAATGTAAAAAATATAAGCCATAGACTGGGAGATAATATGTCTAGAAGTGAAAAGCAAAATAAAGCTTCTAGAATAAAATATACAATGTGTTTGCAGCTTTGGCATAAACATACAGTACACAAAAAGCACTAATCATATAATATTACTAAATTGAACTTCATCAAAACAAAAATTTATGCTTATTAAAAGACACTATTAAATAAAAATGCAAGCCATAGACTGGGAGAAATGTAAGCCATAGAAATGTAAGAAATGTAAGCCATGGAAATTTAAGCCATATATGTTTGTGTGTGTGCTGTAATTATTTCAACACAAATATATATATAATATATATATTTATATACGTGTGTGTTGCAAATATTGTCTTGTAAATATTTACAACACACACATATAATACATAAAATATATAACAATATACAACACACACATAAATAAATGTGTGTTGTAAATATTGTACATGTGTTATAATATTATAGATATGTTCAGAATATATTCTATTTCATATGTATTATAATAGTATAGGTATATCCAAAATGTATTACATTTCATATATATTGCAGTATTATAGATATAGACAGATTGTATAAAGAACATTTATAAATCAGTAATAAAATATATACAGGCATACCTTATTGTGTTGCACTCTGTTTTATTATGTTTTGCAGATATTGCATTTTTTACAACTGAAGGTTTATGGCAACCCTGCATGGAGCATGCCTAGTGGCACCATTTTTTCAACATAATGTGCTCATCTCTATGTCACATTTTAAGAATTCTCATATTTCAAATTTTTTCATTCTTATTTTACTTATGGTGATATGTGACCATTCATTTTTGGTGTTACTATTGTAATTGTTTTAGAGCACTATGAACCACACCCATATAAGATAGTGAACTTAATCAATAAAGGTTGTGTGTGCTTTGATTGCTCCACCAACCAGCCATTCCCCATCTTATTCCCTTCTTGTTCCCCAAAACAGCAATATTGTAATTAGGCCAAATAATAACCCTACACTAGTCTTTAAGTGTTCAAGTAAAAGGAAGAGCCACATATCTCTCACTTTAAATCAAAAACCAGAAATCATTAAGCTTAGCAAGTAAAGCATACCAAAAGTCAAGATGGGTCAAAAGCTAGGATTTTTGATCTAAAAAGTTAGTCAAGTGGTGAAAGCAAAGAAAAAATTCTTGAAGTATATTAAAAGTGCTATTCCAGTGAACACTCAAATGATAGGAAAGCAAAACAGTCTTATTGATGATATGGAGACAGTGTTAGTAATCTGGAGAGAAGATTAAACCAGCCACAACATTAAGCCTAAGCCTAATCCAAGGCAAGGCCCTAACTCTCTTCAATTCTACGAAGGCTGAGAAAGGGAAAGAAACACAGAAGAGAAGTTTGAAGCTATCAGAAGTTTGTTCATGGGGTTTAAGGAAAGAAGCCATCTCTATAACGTAAAAGTGAAAGGTGAAGCAGCAAGTCCTGATAGAAGCTGCAGCAAGCTATCTGAAAGATTCAGCCAAGATAATTGATGAAAGTGGCTTTGCTAAACAACAAATTCTCAATGTAGACAAAACATCCTTCTATTGGAAGCAGATGACATCTAGGACTTTCATAGCTAGAAAAGAGGACTCAATGCCTGGCTCCAAAGCCTTAAAGGACAGGCTGAGACTATTGCTAGGGGCCAATGCAACTGCTGACTTTAAGCTATAGCCAATGCTCATTTTCCATTCTGAAAGTCTTAGGTCCCTTAAGAATTATGCTAAATTTGCTCTGCCTGTGCTCTATAAATGGAACAACAAAGCCTGGATGACAACACATTTGTTTATAGTGTGATTTACTGAATATTTTAGGCCCACTGTTGAGACCTACTGCTTAGGAAAAAAAGATTCTGTCAAAATACTACTGCTCATTGACAATGTGCCTGGTCACTTAAGAACTCTGATGATTAACGTTTTCTTCATGCTTTCAACACAAAATCCATTCTGCAGCTCACAGGTCAAGGAGTAATTTTTACTTACAAGTTTTATTAATTAAAAAATGCATTTTCTAAGGTTATAGTGGGCATACATAGTTATTCCTCTAGTTGAGCTGGGCAACATAAATTAAAATTTTTCTGGAAAAATCACTATTTTAGATGTCATTAAGAATATTTGTGATTCATGAGAGAAGGTCAAAATATCAACATGCATAAGAGTTTGGAAGAAGTTGATTCCAATCTTTATAAATTACCTAGAGGGATTCAGAACTTAAGTGGAGGAAGTCATTGCAGATGTGGTAGAAATAGCAAGACAATTAGAATTAGAAGTAGAGTCCAAAGATGTGACTGAATCACAGCAATCTTATTATAAAACTAATGAATAAGGAGTTGCCTCTTACGGATGAACATAGAAAGTGATTTCTTGAGATTAAATCAACTTCTGATAAACATACTGTGAACATTGTTGAAATGACAACAAAGGATTTAGAATGTTAAATAAACTTAGCTGATAAAGCAGCAGCAGATTTTGAGAGGATTAACTTCAATTTTGAAATAAGTTTTACTGTGAGTAAAATACTATCAAATAGCATCACATCCTACAGAGAAATCTTGTAAAAGGAAGAGTCAATCAATGCAGCCAACTTTATTGTCTTATTTTAAGAAATTGCCACAGCCATCCAGGCTTCAGCAGCCACCACCCTGATCAGTCAGCAACCGTTAACATCAAGGCAAGATCCTCCATCACCAAAGAGATTATGACTCAGTGAAGGCTAAGATGATTAGCATTTTTAACAATAAAGTATTTTTAATTAAGGCATGTAGATTTTTAGATATTATGCTTTTGTACATTTAATAGACCACAGTATAGTGTAAATGCAACTTTTATATGCATTGGAAAACCAAGAAATGTGTGCATCTCACTTTATTGTAGGATCTAGAACCAAACCCACAATGCCTGACTTGTGCTTGTGAATAAAAATTGAAATTTAAAACTATATGAATAGCCAATAAGCACACAGAAATGTGTTCAACATCATTCATCATCAAGAAAAATGTAAGGCATAACCATACAATGTGATATGGATACCATATCACATCTATTAGGATTAAACATTTTTTTAAGTAAATAGCAAACGTTTGCAAAGATGTAGTACAGCTAAAATTCTCATTCACTCTGGAACAACTTTTGAAGACTCCGTCCATTCTTCATAAAGCTAAATAAATACCACAGATATATACATTGTCAAAGTACATCAAATTATACTTAATATCTGAATATCATATTGCATGTATAGGCTGACTCAGTACAAAAATTTTTTCAAGTAATACTTAGCTAAATCTTTATAACTGAAATGGCCTGAGTTTAGAAAATTTGGAAAAATTAATCTAAGCAGTCTTCTGTCTAAAGTTATATTTTTAAATTTTTTTTGCCACAGGAATTATTTTGGGGGTATCTTGTTTATGTGCAATTGTAAATTTCTAGTTTTAGTGCACAGTGATCAAGAATGTAATTTGTGTAATTTTTGCTATTGATATCTATAAATATTTTTTCTTCCAAAGCTAATAAATTTCCATAAAGATCCAATTAACAGTTTAAAATAAGGAAGCCTGAAATATCCAAATAGAGAAAAGAGATATTAAAAATGGAAAGATATAAAAGAATAGAAATGAAACTAGAAAATGTTGGTTTTTACATTTTTTAATGTAATCTGCCAATGATTAATTTTTCTTTATATTTCAAATAAATTTTCTACTACATATTTCAAAGGAATATTATTTGGTCTGCTTAAATATATTTTCATTTGGAATTATACCCTTATTGAAATAAAATAATTCTTTTTAAGTTCTTTGTATCACATTGCTTTAAGTATAATTCCTACAAACAGAATTTAGTTGAATTTCATAGGGCTTTAAAAAATAATCTGAGAATTCAGATCTTTTAATATGTATTGTATCTCAATTATTTACAGCTAAGACTGGTACAGCAGATCTTTATTCTTTCCTCTTGTTTTCTGTTTTCAAACTTTCTTACTGTTCCCTTTGCTTTGTAGCTTTTTTTTAGATGGACTAGTTCCTTTTTTAATTGTAGCTATTTATATTTTTATTTTCAAAGAAGATTTCCTCTAGATAAAGGATTTTGTGACTAAAATACACTTGGCTAAAACATATTTGGACATATCTGTACTTTAATCGGTTTCAAACCTAAGGCTAATCCTTTTCTAGCATAAGTTCTCCATTCTTTCAAGCAATTTTTTTCAATGAGGGCACATATCTCTGAGCCTTTGCATATTCAATTTAATTTTTTGTTGTTGTTATTTCACAAGTTACAGATGACTAGGCTGGGTATAAAAGCAGTAAGTTATAACTTTGGTTCTCAAAACTCTATACAATACTCCACTTTCTTCTAAATTTAAGCGTTCACAGTAAAAGCCAGAGAATAGCCAGATTTTTGTTATATTTTTAGGTAGTGGTTTCTTCTGCTTAGATGCTTATGAAAGTTTTTTCTTATCATTATGAATTAAAATTGTTGCCAGGATACATCATTGTATGTGCCTTTGTTCATTGATTTGTCTGGAACACAATGATTTTTTTCAATCTGGGTCTTACTTCTGCTCATGAATACTTTTCCTGTTATATCTTTAATTATTGCTTTTGTTCCATTTAAGTATTTTTTTCAGAAATGCCAATTATCCATATATTTACTCTTGGCTCTTTAATATTCATGTTTTTCGTATTCTATGGAGAAAGCCAGACGGTTCCCTAAAGTCCTCCAGTTCATGGATCCTCTGCTAAATCCTTTCAGAGAAAAAGTGGTCTCCCTCTGTGTTTTCTAAACACTCTATTCTCCTGCAGTAAAGTTTTTTTCAAAGACTTCATGTGGCTTTCCCCTCTTATTTAACTTGAATAATGTGAAATTTATTCTGATTCGGTGTTTATCAGGGCAGGAGATTTAAAGTACTTTTGGCTCTACTTTATTTATTTGATGTGCCCACCATCTGGTCCAAGTCCCAGTGGTCTACATCGGCAGTCCCTAAACATTTTGGCACCAGGGACCAGTTTTGTGAAAGACAGTTTTTCTGTGGATGGGGCAGGGGACAAGGGTGAGGTGGTTTCAGGATGAAACTGTTCTACCTCAGATCATCAGGCATTAGATTCTCATAAGGACCAGGCAACCTAGATCCCTTGCATGCACAGTTCACAATAGGGTTTGTGCTCCTATGAGAATGTAATGCTGCCATTTATCTGACAGGAGGCAGAGCTTGGGTGGTAATGCTCGCTTGCCAGCTGCTCACCTCCTGCTGTGCGGCGCAGTTCATAACAGATCACAGATGGAAACCAGTCCATGGCCTGGGGGTTAAAAACCCCTGGTCTACATGACTTCATCTAATGCACCTCTCTACTACTGAGGTTTCATTATGCTCCGGGAACAATCAGAACCAATCTGATTTTCTGATACTGTGAAACTGCAGTGTGCATAAGAATCTACAATTCCAAGTGTGCTGTTACCATGTTTATTGTTTTGTTGTGGTGGTGGTAGTGATGGCAGTGGTGGTAGTAGTAGTAGTGTTTTGGTTCCCAATCCAACCTATAAGAACCAAACCTGCAAGAAATTTTCCTCTGAAATGCAATATGCCTCCACCAGCCTTCCCACTGGTGGCCAAAACTGACCTGACACCCAAGTTGTTTCCTGGGCATTTTAATTTCTCTGAATGTAGGATGCTATCACAACTTTCTCAGATTCACAAATCAATCCATATGGGTAAAAGCCCACCTGTCCAATTTTTAATTGGAGCCAACCCTGAGTCACTGAGTCTGATAGTGGATAGACAACGAAGAGGACTTCATATCTTCCCTCCTCATTTCAAAGGGTTTCTATGTCATGTAAAGTTGTCTGTTATGCCAAAGAAAGAGACCTGAGTAGGTTTGTCTCAATTTTTTCTTTTATAATTAGTATAGATTCTTCCCCAGTGTTGAAATTATGTTGGCCATTGCCTTTATTTTTATATTTCAATTATCTTTTTTCCTTTATTTTTATAGACGTTTTATTAGGAAAATTGAGAAACACTTCACCAGGGGCTGCTAGCCAGGCTCCATTTTTAGCTGTAACTCCTATAGCTTCTTAATGAATAATTAAAACATGTCTGGGGAGGTTATTCGACAACTAAATCAATGCTAGAGATTATTTGCTAAAGAAGTATAATCTGGCCATCTAAATGTGAAAGGAGAGAAAATATTTTTCAAGAGAGAAATAAAATGCCTAACAGCTGACTAATAGGCCTAATAGAAATGATGACAAAGGATGGTATCCCTAAAATAAAAGGCTTATGCAGAGAGCTCAAGTTTCTCTCCACCCAAGCAGAATTAAGAGTACCATTCTGCAGATTTGGGATTAATGTCACCAGATCGAGTCCTAGCTATAATGCAGGCAATAACGTTTTGTAAAAAAGAACACCATGTGGCGGCCTTGCTAATCTTCTGGATGAGAATCAGTTGGAAGTTGGCAACACATATTGACATGCCTTGGACTAAAAGAAGTTCTTAAAATGACATTGCAGTTTTTAGGGCTACTCACAATTAATATGAGAGACATGGTCAAATATAGTGTGGAATATGGGCAACTATAAAATCGTTGAATACTAAGCATTTAAGTCAAATGAAACCTTCAAAATTTGAAATAGTTCAAACAAAAGCCTAGAGGTAACTGGAGATCATAGTTGATGTCTATTTGGATGGAAAATAGGAAAAATGCTGCTAGAGGAGGGTCCATTTAGGATTGAATTTGGCACTTATTTTTGAAAAGGATTAAGGTCTAAGTTCTTCAGTTCAAGAACGTAGAGAAATGGGTAGATAGCTAATTCTGGAAGCTGAAACTGCTTCTACCAAGAATAAAATGTTCCCCCATGAGAAATATGAGCTCTCCATGTTTAGAGCCCTAAATAAAGGAGGTCCAATCACCTTTTTGAGGTCAATGTTAATATCCTCAGCCTTCCAAGACAGTTTAACAACTCCAAATTCTTTACAAGCCAAATGGGCAAAAACTTAACAAGGAAGAGCTTGCCTTCAAATGGCTAAAGCTACAGCCGGATTTAACCTATTTTCCCAAGTAAGATGTATCATAAAGCAGGATAGGGATCCTAAAAGGGGATGGGAGCTGAGTGACTAAGATTGGAATAGGATCAGGAGGTGGGCAAAATGTTTTAATAGCAAAACCTCACTACTCTGGCAGCACATAACAGGGAAACATCTTGTCTGAACTAGTCAGCCCTGCCCTTTCAATAGGAGGGGCCCTGCTAATCCTTGGATAAAATTAATTTAGAACTTAAAGAGAATGTAGAGATTATCTAGTCTAGCCCCCTTGCTTGAGGACACTTGGGCCCTGAGAGATTAAAAGGCTTGCTGGGCTCACGTGGTAAATTAGTTGCAGAGGTGAAATTATAACTCAAAATCTCCTGATGCTCACTATGATGTTCTTCTTGCTCCTTTTATGGAAATTCTAAGGGAGGCAGCATGACATGGTAAAAACAGAACTATTTCAACCCTAAATTTTGAGTTCTACTCTTCTCCATCCTAGTTTGAGTGGTAGAATCCTAGAAGCCAAGACTTCATATTCTCTGAATATCTGAGTATTATTTCCCGCCCTCTGAGCATCCTACTATTCTTTAATTACACTAATAGGTTTAAAAACTTTTCTCAGAAAATATTAGTAGTTTTTTGTGGGGGGGGAGTATTTTTAATTTCTTCTATTATTTCTAGCTATTTGGACAGCTTCTTCTTTTTTCATGTTTCTGTTCCAGCTGCTACCCTAAGCAAGTATCTCCAAAATGATAGTAGCAATGAACAACTATGTGGGCAGCCAGGCTCTTGTAAACCCCTATCAGGGATGAATCTCTCACTGTCTCAGAAGGAGCTGATACAAATCAGCAGCAGCTTTTCTTGATGTTCTGAAATCTGTTTCCCTGAAATTTTTATTTTGACCTCCAAGAAGGCACCTTCTTCTCTTCCACACAATAGCACTGCTCATTTCATTCAACAAATATTCACACAAAGTCTGTATTTGCTAGGTCACATTCTGTATTTTGGAACTATAAACCTGATATTGCAGAACACATAATCTACTCAGAAAGATGATTCTTAATCACTATCAAATATGATAATACATGCATATAATTTCCAGGGACATGTAAATACTCAATAAATACTAGACATTATGCTTATTAACTATTATACAGCTATTTCATCATTTTGTGTCCAAACTAAATTTCCACTTTCTTTAAGCATGCAACATAGAATGTGGCCTCTAGATCAGGGTTGGCAAACTTTTTCTTTAAAGGGCCAGACATCAAATACTTAAGGTTTTGCAAACCATACTGTTTCTGCCACAACTACTCAAGCCTGCATTTCTAGCATGAAAGCAGCCATAGAGAATATGTAAATGATGGCTGTGGCTGTGTTCCAATAAAACTTTATTTATAAAAACAGGCAACTGGTTGCATTTGACCCACAGCCCATAGAGTGCTAACCTCTGTTTTAGATGCTTCACTCTCTTCATCGCCCTCATTCGGTTTGACAATGGCCTTTTAAACTGGAAAGATACACATTTTTAGGGTCTTCCTAAAGATGGCAGGACCAGTAGAAACTACAATAGTGTTATAAATACCATGAATAGGATACAATAACCCAATTGCTATAGTTCAAGATGGTTATCTTTTAAAGTAAGAAGAGTTTTTACATTAATTTACCTTTAGTTTCAAATGTGCATTTAGGGATACAGTCCCATTTTATTTTATTTGCTGCATCCCATTGTTTGCTTATATTAATTTTGAGGTCACCCAGTAGTCCTGATTCCTGAGAGTAAAGATGAGGTATCTTATTAAATCACAGTTAGCATTCTAAACAAAGAGAAACCTCCAACTCCCTTTCCCCAAATCAGCTTTCAAAATTCTGAGAGGGAGACTTAAATCTACTACTTGCACCAACCTCCTGCCACCTCCCTAGCTGGGGAAAGAGATTAAAGGATTCCACTGTAGGAAAACAGGCTTTACAAAAAGATACTGACTTTTACAAATTCCCAGCTAAAAAGTTGAGTTCTTTCTGGGGGGACAGTGAAGTTTACCCTACCAGTTGTCAAGCCCTGCCTGTAAATACATAGCTTTCAATTAGCTTTTTTAGTGCCTCATTTTAAAATATGATCAGATAGCCAGGGATCACCAGGCATTTCAGCAAAACCTCCAATATTTATAATGGAGACCAATATAAATATGAAAATAGAAGAAGCCACCCAAATAATTAGAACTAATATAAGAAATTTTTAAAACTTCCCCCCACAAAAAAAACTATAACTAATATTTTCTAAGAAAAAGTTTTTAAACCTATTAGATTAGTTAAATAGTAGGATGCTATGGAAGGAAATGATATTCAGATATTCAGAGATTATGAAAAACATTAGTATTTAAAAATATGACAAATGAAAAAAGTAAACAGAAAACATGGAAGATAAAGTTGAGAAAGTCACCCAGAAAACAGAACAAAAAGAAAAAGTGAGAGTATCAGTATAGAGGATCTAACATTTAGTTAATAATAGGAATTCCAAAATGAAAGAACAGAGAAAACAGAAGAGAGGACATTACCAAAAAAATAAAGCAAGGGAATTTTCTAGAACTGAAGGAAATTAGACTCCAGATTGAAATGGCCCATAATTGCTCAGCACAACACATGCAGCACCTTCAGCAGTCATAGCCCAAGTGGTTGCTTGAAGGATGAAGTTCCTCATACAACCAATATTTATTGACCTGGGCCAGCACTGGTGGTCCAGCAGCAGACAGGAAACACACAATCCCTGACTTTGAGAAGGCTAGAGGCTAATGGTGGGCCAACCCACTTCATGTCTCCAAAGACTCTCTTCACTAAAAGGCACATTTTCCCCCAGACTAAGAAGAGTTTGGCTCTTAGTAAATCATAAGCCTGATCCAGATGATTGTCCTGAACATCATAACTGATAGCCTCACTCTTCATCCTGGAGGGGCTGGCAGAAACTTAACTTTCCTCCTCAAGGATGGTCTTCCTTGCCCCAATGCTCTGAAACAGGTTATATATAAATACCTGTGCCTTCTTTCTGCAGTCCACCATGACAACCAACCTTCCCCCAGAGTTGGCATAATAGTAGAAATCATGTTGACCACAACAACAAACATGTGATGACATTGGCATTCTCAAATCTCTTAATGAGATGTAAACAAGCAAATGAGGATAAATAGATATGTAAAATTCAGCTTAGCACTCTGCTGGCCTTTTTTATACATTAATTATCTTTACAATTTTGTGAAGTACACATTTGTGATCATTCAAAAGGGTTTCAGTAACCTCCCCAGGGACTCACAGCTAGGGAATGGTGCAGTTGGAGTCATATTCAAGTCCTCCAACTCAAACCCCAAGTTCTTCCTTCCCTTGTACACACTCAAATGTACAATCAATATTCCTCTTAAACTCCCCTCACAAAAAACTTGTGTAAATCCACATCTATCTTAAAATCACCTCCTAAATTAATCATTAGTAATCATGCATCGCAAATTAATCTCTGAATTGATGCAATAGAACACTTGATATTACCAGGAAGCATATATGAAGTACCAAGATCCTGATCTGAGGGAGACAACAAACTGACAGAAAACTCAAGGGGGCCAGACATGCACCAGAGTTCACATAGAGGACTCACGGATTGTCAGTTCTCATAGCATCTCAAATTTGTTCAATTATACACCCTCCCTGGACTTACTGGTCTTCATCTATAAAATGAAAGCTCTAAACTTATTCAACTAACATGCTGGGTTCCCTTCCATCTATAACATTTCTTCCAAAACTGCAGGACTTTAACTACATTTTATTAAGTTATCAGTGCACATGAAAAATTGTTTAAACTTACTAGTAACCAAAAAGATAAATCAAGAAGTATATTTGCCTATCAAATTAGCAAATATTTTTAACTTTTAATATTTAATTAATTTCTAAGTAATATTTGTTTACTGGGGGAGAATTAGAAATAGAGATCTAGAAAAGAAAAATCACCCCTATCCCTAACAGTCAAAAATAATTACCACTAACATTTTAATGCACATCTTTCGAAAACAACTTTATGTTATTCTTTCAATTTCATAACCAATTTACTCCTAAAAACATATTGTGGCTATCTTTCCATTTCAATATAGAGCCATATCATCATTTTATGTGGTTGTATCATTGTTTATTTAACCAGCTACCTAGTATTAGATGTTGTTTGTTGCTATTCTGATGTTACAAACAGTGCAGAGGTGAATATCTGTGTACATACAGATTACCTGATTACTTCTTCAGGCTGAATTCCTAGAAGTGAAATTGCTGGCCCGCCTGTATTAAAGGCTTATAGTGACTTTTGCCAAACTGTCTCCAGAAGTACGTTTCACTCTCTTACCAGTCTCATCTGGACTTGCTATTTCCCATAGCGCCACTAACACGGGGTGTAATCATCTTAACTTTTGCCAGGTTGATATGTATACCTGTTTAACTTGGAGTTCTTTGTTTATCAAAGAGTTAAAACTTTCGTACATGCTTACCAAACACTTTTACTTTTTTTGTGTGTTATTGTTTTATCCTTTATCCATTTTTTTCTATTGGGATATTAATGACTGGTGAGGTGGAAATTATTACATCCCCTTTGAATTTTTCACATAAAGAAGAGTTGAAGGAAAAGTTTATGTAGTCTGAGGAAAAGAAGCCTCTAGTCAGATGTGATTTTAAACCATAGACACTTAAAGGGCTGCTACTGATATAGGAGACCATGTAGGAAACAGAGTATGGACTGTCATTTATTAGGTGTTAAAACATGAAAACTGGAATTTCTACACACCAAATAGCCTGAGCCAGCTTCAAGGTAGTCTGGATGTCATTTGAAGACAGCCTCTCATCCATCTCTCCTGTAGATATCTGGATAGACATGGAATTGTATTCACCCTACTCCAACTCACAGCAGGGGACTAGGGTCTGGGCCTACTTATACCCCAGATCTTCCCAGCTAAGCCCAGAAAATGAAGGATGAGTAGAAGCGAATTCTAGTCTTGAATGCTTACCACATTCAAGGGCTGTTAGCCACAGCAGAATTGTACTCATCATACTTCTTATTACAAATAATACCACAGAACTCCCGGAGATATTGTAGGACAAATGAACCTTAACCACGAATTTTTATCAACGTTTTTTCAGAGGCCTTTGGCCCTGGTTTTAAGAAGTAGTAAACCTCTTCAGACTAATTCAATTCTACTCCCCAAGCATCTGTCTTAAAATATAAGCCGTAGCTGTAAGTTGATGAGATCACTTAGCCCAGTGGTATTTCAGCCATGTTCAAAGCTATATTTCTAAGAACAGAGTCTAATATTTTAAATCTGTACAATACTCTATAGCCCATCATAGCCACATTCAGCAGACAAGTTTCACAATCTCAGAGTTTCAAAACCAATGAAAGTCTCAAGAGTAGATTGTTGACCATAAAGGAAATAGGAGCACAAAACTAGACCAGGTCTGTTCACACTTTAGGGAACATTTCAGAAATTGACTAGCATGAGCTGGGCACAGTGGTTCATGCCTATAATCCCAGTTTCTCAGGAGGCTGAGGCAGGAGGATTGCTTGTGCTCAAGAGTTCGAGGCTGCAGTAGGCCATGACTGCACCTCTGCACTCTAGGCTGCGTGACAAAGAGAGACCCCATCTCTACAAAAAAATTAATAAATAAATTGAAAGAAGAAATCATCCAGCAACCATGGATGAGTGGTCAAGAAGCTTAGAACTGCTGTTTCATAAACAGAACATCATTCTAGTTGCCCATCATTGGTCTTTCAATTAGGAAAGGACATCTCACCTGCTTAGATTCTTCCTCATATATGACCACAGATGGTGCCAAGACCCTGGCAGTGCTGATGGGCAGATGTGAGCAGCAGTCATTCTACCTTCTTACTAGTATCTGTACACAGGAATAAAGCTTGGACAGATGCCTATGCTAGCTTATTTAAGAAGAATCTGACAAAGCCCTCCAACAACTAGGCACCTAAGGCACTATCATCCAAGTAATAGCAGCTAATAGTGATACTCTCTCATCTCTTTACCCCAGTCTCCCAACCAGAGATAGCAAATCTATCCATGCCAAAATAACGTACATTCATTGCAGCACTTCTAAAGCATAAAAAATTCTCCCATACAGGAAATTTTTCTGGCCTGCAGGTAAACATGACATTTCTCCACCTTCTCATTTAAGAAACACTAACACATTTGACTATTTCTTATTTTTAGATGCTATAAATAAAATCACAGCCAATATTAAAATGCAAGCAACCAACTACAAAAACTATTTAAAGCAGATATGAAAGAGAAACATTCCAGACCTTTGTTGTTTGAGAAACTAATGGGCAAAAAAAAAAGCACGAAGTCGTAAAAAGACAATGAATCAAAGAGAAAATACAACTATTATAAAATACGCACACACACACACACACACACACACACACACATAAGCCATCAAAAATTTCCATTCAAAGAAAACACATTTCTTTTATTATTTGGTTTCCTAACAAAATGTTTTTTAATGATTTTTAGATTAGATCTTGGCTACTACCTTCTCTAGGTCCTTCCCCAACCCTAGATGTATAAGTCAACATGAGCCCTTCAGAGCCCACAGGTCCCAATATGATAGACCAGGATATCAGCTTCATTTTCTCTCTGAATGCCCCCTTTCTCTTTCTCTGGTATTTTTTCACAATGAACACAGCCTAGGGAAAACAAGTCTGGAAATCAGATAACTCATATCTGAAAATATATTTGTTTTTTCATAAAGAAAAGGAATTCTAATTGTATAGCATAAAGCAAATGTATGAGATTGGGACGATGTGAACTGGTTTGCTAAGGATACAATTGAACTTGAATTACAAATTCACAAAACATAAGCAACAATCATGAAAGAGTGTAGAAAATACACTGCTGACCTAGAAAGCCCTGGCTTTCACACTTTCACAGCTTTTCAAAACACAAGAATCATTCACTAAATATTGACAAGAATTCTTAGAATAGAACAGAGAGAAAAGACAAATTTGTCCCTGCCCTTTGATGGATCTCTTAGCAGGTCAGTGGATTCTCTGACTAACTGGTTTAATTAAACCCCAAGCAGCTGAGATCTGATCCCTAGAAATAAGGAAAGAGCTCCACAGACCAGAATGTATCCCAAGAAGAAACTTCAACTCTAGATAGAATAATCAGATTAGAAAGAAGTGTTCATTCTAGGCAGGAATCATAGAATTTTAGATTGGAGAAGACTTAACAGGCTGTCTTAAGCTCAAAGTGCCTATGTAATGTACAAACGGATGAACAATGCAGTTCTCCTGGGAATACACCACCTTACAACTGTTGAATAGAACTTTCTTCCATACCATATACTAACTTGAAATCTTCCTCCCTGTTTGTTTAACTTTAGACCTAGTTGGTGTTGCATACATCACTTGGAAATCTGCCCTGGTTGCTTCCATCTAATATTGGACCAGGTAATGTTGCTAATCTGAGCGTGACAGTATAAGGAGTGAATGGAACCTTGTGAGTGGGACTCCTTTTAATGTATCCCCACCCATCCTTTTTTCCTTCCCTCTGGCTCAGAGGAAGACGTTCTCCCTTCCATCAAAAGTTCCTCTTTCTATCTGCACTCTATCCCAGTGGTTCTCAAATTTTAAGGTGAATCAGAATTGCCTGGAGAGCTTAATGAAACACAGAATAGGAGTTACCATTCCAAGATTTCTGATTCACTAGGTCTGGGATGTGGCTCAAGAATTTGTGTTGCTAAGTTTCCAGGTGATGCTGATGCTGCTGGTCCAGGAGCCGCGCTTGAAAAACCACCACTCATGTTAGGGGTCAAAAACCTTCTGTCGAGGGCCAGACGGTAAACAGTTCAGACTTTGCAGGTGATATGTTCTCTGTTGCAACTACTCAACTCTGCCATTGTCATGTGAAAACAGACACAATATATGAATGAGTAGATACTTGCTGTATTCCAATAAAACTTTAGTCACAAAAAATAGGCCATGGACCAGCAAATGGGCTGTCATTTACCAAACTCTGCAACAGACTCTTGCAGCTCAGAGTCCTACTCTCATCCCTTCCCTTTACAGCCAAGTTTCTTGAACAAGTCAACACTTGTTGTCTCTTCTATACTTCTCACGCTTTCTTCAACACCCATATTCCAGCTTCTGTACCTTCCATTCCACTGAAATTGCTCTCAGCAGTCACCATTGCTGTCATATGAGAGATTTTAGTCCTTTTCTTATCTACACTTTTCTCTTGCAATGGTGATGTTGACCATTCTCATCTTTTTCAGTTTCCTCTGTTGGCTTCTTTGACATCACTCTCTCATCGCTCCCAACATACTTTTCTTTCTGCTGCTTCTGATTTTTTTATTTCTCTGACCAGGAACAGCTTCACAGAAGTGAAACCAGTGCAGTGGCACAAGTGCAAGTGCTCAGAAGGGCCTCTGCTTGGGATTTAATGTTTTGCAGTCACTATCTTGAAATTCTTAATTTTATCTTTGAATTTCTGTTTTATAAGCGAAGTCCAATGGGACAATGAAACATGTGCTGGGATTGGAGCCTCAGTTCATGTTCATCCTGTCTCCTGCCATCTCCCAGAGGTGGGTTCTCGTACCTACTAGTATTCCCCCTTTGCGTCCCTGGTCCTGCCTGGTCTTCCCCTCTCCCCCTCCATCTCATGAGTGCTGCCACCCTCTGCCCCTAGAAGGGGCCTGCGTAGTGTCCAAGGAATTGAGTGCACATTTCATTCCTGCCTAACACTGGCAGCATTCTGGCACATGTGGCTGGTAATAAGGTGTGGTTGCATGTTGGCACATAAGCTTCTTAGCCACCCCCCAAGCAGGTACTGAGCATGTTGCGATAGAGATTTAAAGATCCTTAGGGATCACCCATATGCCATAAGTTAGGGCAGCAGATCACAGATAGAGGAGATGCCCAGCTTGATTTCCCCAAACGTCACTGTTGGCCAGGATATGGGCACCTGTGAGGGTCTCCACTTGTCCCATAAGTATTCCTTTGGCCAGCTGCATTGTTGAAGAATAGGAGGAGATCTTTCCTTTTTCTTCCAACCTTCCTGAGTCTGCCTTGAATTTGTCTCTTCTGTACAGCTCAAGGCACCCTCCAGAGATGAGCCGTGAAATATAAATATTCTGATATTTGCATTAAAACTTGGCATTGCTAAAGGAAGCCAGTCACAAAAGACCACATATTGTATGATTCAATTTGTACTACATGTCCAGAATAGACAAAACTACAGAGACAGAAAGTAGATTAATGGTTGCCTAGGACTGAAGAAGAGGATAATTGGGGTTGCTAATGGGTGCAGCGGTGTTTTTTTCTGTGATGATGAAAATGTCCTAAAATTAAATTGTGGTTATGGTTGCACAACTCTGTGAACATATTAAAACCACAGAACTGAGCATTTTAAATGGATGAATTTATTGTATGTAAATGTATGTCAATAAAACTGTTAAAAATTGGCATTGCACAATATAAAGATGAACAATAAAATTCGGCTAATAATTTAAAGTTTTAGTTGTTCCTTATTTGGAATGATATTACGTAGCAAACAAAACCACCATGATGGCAAGAGAGAGATCATGGAAGAAGGAAAATACTTTGCAATACACTTTTAACAGTGCTTTCTTTTCCCCACTGCATTTTGAACAATGGATTTCATATTTTTATTTATATTAGCTCTGCCTCTGATCTCTTAAATACTGGTATTTTCCATGGTTTTGCCTGAGCCTCTTTTTTTTTGCACAATTTCCCCAGGCAGACTTATCCAAGCTACAACATCCTCCCTCATGACTCCTAAATTTTATCTCCAGCCCAGATCACTTCAGATACAAATATCCAAAGGTATATATCCAGCGAATAGCTCAAAATATACTTAAAACTCAATGTAAACTAGTAATCATAATCTGCTCCTTCTCTCCATTTTTCATTTTGTTGAAGGACATTACCAACTACTAAATTGCTAACACCAGAAACACTGGGGTCCTCTTGTTATTTCTTCCTGTCTACTTTCACCCAGTTACTCTGTGAATCCTATGAATTCTAAAACCCAAGTGTCTTCCAATCTAGGCCTTCTTCTTTTTTTATGTGAAATTATTATTTAAAATTATTTAAATAATTTCAACTTTTATTTTAGATTCAGGGTGCATATGTGCAGTTTGTTACCCTGGGTAGACTGCATGATGAAATTACGCAGATTTCATGATGGGAATGCTTGATGCTGTCACTCAGGTACTGAGCATAGAACCCAATAGTTATTCAATACTTACCCCTTCCTCCCATACTCCACACCCTAGTAGTCCCAGTGTCTATCATGTCTATTGTTGCCAACTTTATGTTCACAGGTACCCCTTGTTTTGTTCCCACTTATAAGTAAGATTTTGCAGTATCTGGTTTTCTGTTTCTGTGTTAATTTGTTTAGGATAATGGCCTCTGGCTGCATCCCTGTTGCTGCAAAGAACACGATTTCATTCTTTTTATGGCTACATAGTATTCCATGGTGTATATGTACTATATTTTCTTTATCTAATCCACAATTGATGGGCACTTAAGTTGATTCCATGTCTTAGCTATTGTGAACAGTGCTACGATGAACATTTGAATGCATGTGCCTTTTGGGTAGAATGATTTATTTTGTTTTGGATATATAGCCAGTAATGGGATTACTGAGTCAAATGGTAGTTCTATTTTAAGTTATCTGAGAAATCTCCAAACTGATTTCCATAGTAGTTGAACTACTTTACATTCCCTCCAAAAGTAAAAGCATTCCCTTTCTCTACCACCTCACCAGAAGCTGTTCTTATTTTTTGACTTTTTAATAATAGCCACTCTGACTAGTATGAGATGGTATTGCACTGTGGTTTTGATTTGCATTTCTCTGATGATTAGTGATGTTGAGCATTTTTTCATGTTTCTTGGCCACTTGTATGTCTTCTTTTGAAAAGTGTCTGTTTATGTCTTTTGCCCATTTTTTAACCTCCTTGGTTAGATGTATTACAGTTGGGAGGGGTGGTGTTGGAGGGCTCTTTGTTTGGTTTTGGTTTTGCATAGGCCCTCTTCTTAATCTCCTCTGCTTCTGGCCTTGTTCATACCCCTATCGAATCTTACCTAGACTCTTTAAACGGTTTTGTTATGAGTCTCTTTGTCTTTAATCTCAACCACCTGCAATTCATGGCTCACTTTTTCTAAAATGTAAATCTGACCATGTCACTTCCCAGCTCAAAACAGTTAGATGTATCACCATAGCCTATAGGATAAAATGGGAATGTCTCATCATGGCATACAAGTCCCTTAGATACATAAAGCCTTTTCAAAATTTTATGATAGCATTTTCATAATAGAGAAACACTGAAAACAACATAAATACACAATGAAAACATGGTCAAGTAACTTGTATTACATCAACTTGAGGAGTGGACTCATTTTAAATGTTAAAATATTAATTGTAAAAATAAATGTCAGTTTATTCATGTGGTATTTTATTATATTATGCAGTCATTTTAAATCAGGTTGAAGAATAGTTTACTAAAACCTTCATTTCCATTAGTATGATGGGCTAAGTGCCAAAACTGACCATCTCTGTTAAAATAAAAAACAACTAAAACTAAAATACCAAAATGGAAAGGTAACAATGTTTATAAACTTTTAATTGATATGGCAAAAATATAAAAGATACCAAAGCCAAACTTTAGAAAAGACAGCACTGTACCTGGCTTTCTCCATTAGAATATTTTCCAAATCAGCTCAATCTGAGTTTAATTTCTCAAAATATGCTGGGGATTGCCCCATTGTGAGAAATCAATGGGCAACTCTTCCCATAAAGTTGAGATCTCAATGGGCTATGCCCCTGCAATAAGAATTAACTAGAAATAAACTGACTCTGCCTTCAAAGAACTGATAATGACAGCCAGCCTTTATGTGAGTTTGTACCCTCAATTTACATTACTTGGTAAGTTTTTGTTTGTTTGTTTGTTTTTAAGACAGAGTCTCACACCGTAGCCCCGGCCGGAGTGCAGTGGCATGATCTCAGCTCACTGCAACCTCCACTTCCCGGGTTCTCCTGCTTCAGCCTCCCAAGTAGCTGCGACCACAGAGTACGCCATCACACCCGGCTACTGTTTATATATTTAGTAGAGACAGGGTTTCACTGTGTTGGCCAGACCGGTCTCAAACTCACCTGTCTCAGCCTCCTTGAAATGCTGAGATTACAGGCATGAGCCACCATGCCCAGCCGACTCAGCAGTTTTTTAAAGTTAAGAACCCAGAAATTGACCCACACATATATGGAAACTTGGTTTATGACACAGCTAGCACTGCAAATCAGTGGAGAAAGAATGAATATTTAACAAATTGTTATTGGATAATTGGTCATCCTTATTGTTAAGGTTTAAATGTTTGTCCCCTCCCAGACTCATGTTAGAATTAATTGCCATCATAACAGTATTAAGAAATGGGACCTTTAAGAGGTGATTAAGCCATGAGTGCTCTGCCCTCATGAATGGATAAATGGCATTTTCATGGGAGTGGGTTCCTTATAAAAGGGCAAGTTTGGCCCCCCTTTTGCTTCTCTCTCTCTTTCTCTCTTTCACCTTCACCCTCTCTTTACCTTTTGGCCATGGAATGACACAGCAAGAAAGTCTTTGCCAGATCTTTGACTTCCCATCCTCCAGAAATGCGAGCCAGTAAATTTCTATTTATTATAAAATACCCAATCTGTGGTATTTTGTTACAGCAATGCAAAATGAACTAATATGCTTATTTAAAAGAGAAAAAATAGAGAGAGAGGCTAGGCATGGTGGCTAATGCCTGTAATCCCAGCACTTTGGGAGGCTAAAGTTGAAGGATTACTTGAGCCCAGGAGTTTGAGACCAACCTGGGCAACACAGCAAGACCCCATCTCTCAAAAAAAAAAAAACAAAGAAAAATTATCTGGGCATGGCGGCACATGCCTACAATCCCTGCTACTCAAAAGGCTGAGGTGGGAGGATAGCTTGAGCCCAGGAGTTTGAGGCTGCAGTGAGCTATAGATCATAAGAGAGTGAGACCCTGTCTTAAAAAAGAAAGAGAGAAAGAAAGAAAATGTACTTTTACATCACATCATATACAAAAGCAATTCCACGTGGGTTAAACACATAACTGTAGAAGAGAGAACTATAACATTACAGAAGACAGTGTAGGAGAACATCCTTAACACCTTGAGGAGAGAAGTTTTTCCTAACAAGATGCAAAGGACACAATTATTCAAAGAAAAGTTTGATAAATTTGACTATATCAAAATTAAAATTATCCATTTACTACTAAACACCATAAAGGTAGTGGAAAACAGAATGGTAGAAAATATTTGAACTCATGTAACTCAGAAAATTGATATCCAGAATATGTAAAGAACTTCTACAAACCAATAAGAAGAGAAAACCCAAGAGAACTATGAGCAAAAGATTTTAACAAGCACTTCATGGAAGAGAACTCATATGAAAAGATGTTCTGCCTCATTACTAGCTGGAAAAAATCATATTAAAACCAAATAAAAAGACTCTCAAACCCACCAGATTAGCAAAAATTATATCTGATAATATCAAGTGAGCATTAGCAAGGATGTGATGCAACCAGCATTCTTACACATTGCTAGTAGAAGTATAATTTGGTATAACCACTGTGGAAAACAATTTGCTGTTACCTATATATTTGAAGAGATACACACCAATGACCCAATAGATCACTCATATATCATAAACTCTTGGACATTTATAATAGAAACTGTTATTAAAATATTATTTACATTACCATTTACAATAACAAAAAACTGGAATTTGCCCAAATGTTTATCATGGACAATAAGTTGTGGTGAATTCATATAATGAAATACTTAAAGGCCGGGCGCGGTGGCTCAAGCCTGTAATCCCAGCACTTTGGGAGGCCGAGGCGGGTGGATCACGAGGTCAAGAGATCGAGACCGTCCTGGTCAACATGGTGAAACCCCGTCTC
>NW_016107366.1:6279861-6349997 GCF_001604975.1 Cebus imitator | reverse complement strand
ATTCACATTTGTAGTCCATTTAAGTATAAATTAAAATATCCACTAAACTGTATGCTGCTTAGGAACACAACCAAATATAGTAAAACTATAAAGAGAACTAAGATACAATAAACATGAGATTTAGGAGGATGACCACATGGCCTTTGGAGGGGTAATGAAGAAGATGAGGTGGGAAAAAGGAATACAGAGGCCTTCAAAGATAATAGGAATGTTCTTTATCTTAAATTGAATGATAGGCATATGGGTGTTTATTTATGGTGATATTGTATAACTTTTATAATTTTTTGTATATATATGCAACATTTCATGAACAGTTTTTTAAAAAGAACATCTTCTGACATGTAAAAATACATGATATTCTGTTAAAATGATCTTTATAAATAATACAATGTAGTGACGTGGAAGCATGCTTTTGATATGTTATTTAAAAATTAGAATAAAAAATTATATATCAAAAATATGATTACAGAAACACACAAATTATAGTTATAAATGGACACAAAGCAAGGGAAAATAAAGACATGATTTTTAGTTTTTCTTCTTTATTTCTATCTCCATTAATGTGGTCATAATTTTGCGCCAATAATAAAATGATATATTTAAAGCCAAAAATTGATGCTCTAAACAGTTCTCCCACTAAAGCTATTTAGACCAGGGCCAAATAACCAAGGTACCACCATTCACCTGGTGGCAACTTATCTCAATTGCAAAGTAGCCAAGGGAAAAAAATCAATGTCTTGATTGCTGTATTTGTGAGCCTTGCTTTATATAACAACCAAAACATGCTTCATCAGCGTTTTCCATCCATGTTACCTTTAACTGTCATCCTTGCAGTCATAGAAACCCAGCACTAGACAGCTGAGAAAACACACGGCCATAAAATCTTCTTGAAGGCCAATTCTCCAATCCAGTGATCTCATTTTGTAAAAGGCATTGATAGTATTTGTACAAAAAAAGATTATGATCAATTTATTCTTTGTTACTAGCGGACAAAGAGAGGAAAAGATGACTTAAGGAAGCTGTATCAGGTTCTATTCGATTTGCAACCAAAACTGTTCTTACTATTTTGCATTTAAGTGTCATGGATAATTCAAAGTCGATAGAGACACATAATCTCAATTACATTAAAAAATAATCTAAATGTTTTAAAAAGTGATATAAAAAGGAAACTTGAGGAGTATTATTACTTCCAGTTGTACCTGCCCAAATATCTAAGTTTGCAAAAGAATAGAAAACAAAGTGCAAATTATTCATGGTGTTGAAATGACTTTAAATCACAACTGAAGTGTTCATACCATCAAACTTGGAAGAAAAAAATCAATACTGCTATATTGAAGTTAAGAATAAATTAGAGGCATGTAAAAGTCTGGAATAACAATATGCTATAAAAATTACTGATATAAAAATATGCCATTTAACAAATTTGATACTACAGAGGCATAAAATTCTACATAGAGTCTGGAAGCAACCATGTGAACATAAGGAGGTAGCTGGGGTAATGCCAACATGGTTAATTCAGAAAGAAACTCAAATTTATAAGTGGTTAGGTTTAATTTCTGTTTTGAAGATAAATTACATGCCAGAAATCTATATGTTTCCATTTTTTTCTACTGATATTTAAAGGTAAAAACTGGACAATATAAAAAATATATTTTCAGTAAATATTTTCCCTATTTTCTCCTTCAAATCTCATGAATATCTCAGTTCACACACATATGTGCATGCACACACACACACACACACACACACATATTTATATGCATACCTCCTAAGTTAGATTTTCAGTAACGAATAATTCCAGGTTACCAGCTATAATGTAATATACAGGTAGGATACATTGTAATTGTTTAAAAAATAGTTGCATAATTTTGGTGTTTAAAAGAATGTTCAAAGATCTTTTAAGAAATTTATTTATGAAAAGTTGGAAAAGAAGCCTAAGTTGATTGACAGTTTGGAGTTTGTGTTTCCACCATCTGATCATAGCCAAAATGCAAATGTGATTAAGTTCTGAAAGACAGGAATTGCAAAGTGTCTGCAGCTTATTAGAATCTTCCCTCTAGGTACCATTCAGCAAGGGCATCAAAGGTAACCTCCTGGCTTATTGTGTTAGGAGCCTCTTAGATTAGAGAAAGGGAAATACCTGGTTCATTGATGGAATTATTATTGAAAGATCAGATTCTGAATTCATGCCTGGGATCAACAGGAAAAAGAACTGAGGTGGTTTGTCTCATGGCATGGCATACAAGGAGAAAATGGTGGCAGAGGAGCCATATCTTTGTCCTAAGCAAATTCTGCAATTACCTGCATCATTAGGAGATGAAACACACTCATACGCATATACACATACATTTACAAGTACATTTCTTTTAAAAGTTATAAAAATGCAAAGCTCAACATGTATGATCATTCAACAAAGACATTCAGCAGCTGATTTAGAAAATCAATTTTTATGCATACATTTGACAAACTGAGTCATAATTATATGTGCCACACATTGTTCTAGGCACCTAAAGATATAGAATAAGGAGAATTGGTCATGCTCCAATCTTTTCACAATCTAAAGTAAAAGATATAAAAATCATCTGGTAGAGGAATGTACAAAGTATTATGAAGACATAGAGAAAAAAATAACTAACTCTTCCTAAAGGAACTCATAGAGTATTCTCAGAAGAGACGACATTTGCTTTTGGTCTTGAAAGATAGATAAGCATTTGTCAGGTGAGAAAATTGGTAAATACATTCCATTCATCAATTAATCAACAAACAGGGTCTTTTAGTTTTGCCAGGATCTGTGCATGTTACTTAGAATAGAACCACATGCCAAATTGCACATTCCAGGAGATGCAGTCTAGCAGTTTAGAGGCAGGTGAATAAGATCCCATAAAGAAACAGATTGGAGGGAATGGTAATGGAGATTACAATTCAAAGGAATACTACAGGAAGTTAACTTACTAAATGAAGAATATCTTTATAAATCACTCTCTTGTGAGTTCTATTTCCACATGGAATGTAAAATGCTGGAAAAATATCTGTCCAACGTTCACAACAATAAAGCCAGATAGACTACAAATCAGAGCTTTTCTTGAACTATCAGAGAGTTGCAATCATAGGACAAGTGACCTGAATTCTAAGGAAAAATGGGCCCTCCAGGGACAGCCAGGACATGACCTCTGGTTCACCTGAGTCGAAGCACCAGAGAAAGAGACACTGGGTGGAACAGAAGTAAGTAAGAATTCAGCAGAAAATTTTAACGAATTGCAAAAGGTCAAATGTGACCTAGCTTTTACCTTTCTCAACTCATGGCAGCTACACTGCAACCATTTGAAATAATAGGCTTGGATAGCAAGGCAGCAGCTTATTTCAGTTCAGGAATAGTTGGTTTTTCCAACCGCATCAGCCCCTGAATTTCTAGACTCTCTCTTTATTCGCTCTGTTTTTGCTCTCAAACCAGCTAATTTTTGCCTGATTTCAGCTCATTCTTGGAAGATATTGCTTAAAACAGCAAGTAAAAGCCAAAACACACTAACACTCTGGCTCTTTGTAACCACTTCCCCTCAAGCACTCACCTAAGAATCAAATAAACAATCTTGTGTTCATTGAACACAAGAAAAAGTCTTCAAGTGGTAAAAAAAAAAAAAAAAAAATGCTTATTGTGGTACTATACCAATTCACGAACCTTTATATATCTAAGAATCCCAATCTATTGCTATTTCAAAATCACTACTAACACTCAGAAAATAAAACAGGACTAAAAACAAAATACAGAGTACAGAAATACAACCATATATATACACTCAAATGACTTTTGACAAAGACCAAAGCAATTCAATGGCAAAAGAAAAATCTCTTCAACAACTGGGTTGGAATAACTGGATATTCATACCAAAAACAAAAACAAAAAAAAATGGCGAGGGAAAGAAACTTAACCCCTACCTCACGCCACATACAAAAAAAAAAAAAAAAAAAAAAAAAAAAAAAAAAAAAAAAAAAAAAAAAAAAACACAAAAAAAAAAAAAAATCCATAGGAGATGGGTTACGGAGTTAAAAGTAAAGATAAAACAACACAGTTACAGAGGGAAAAAAAAGTGGGAGAAAAGTTTTACAATCTTGCAATGAGCAAACATTTTCCAAGAACATACAAAGCATGAACCATAAATGAAAAACACTGATAAATTGTACTACCTCAAATTGTAAAACATTTGCTTGTCAAGAAAATAAATCACAATCCACACACTGGGGAAAAAAAATACTCACTAGATAGATAACTAGATCTATCTAGTGAATATTTTATATATAAAAATATAAAATATATATCTATATATAGTGAATATTTTATATATAAATATATAATATATATCTCTCTGAAAAATATATCGCATACAGAACATACAAAGAAATTCTATAAATCAATAATAAAAAGACAAACCAATTTTTTAAATTAGACTTGAACAGAGAGCCCACCAAAGAAGATATACAAATGGCCAACAAGCACATATAAAGATACTCAACATCATTAGTTATGAGGTTCATGCAAAGTAAAACAACAAACACACATACAAACACATATACATGACCAAAATTTTTTTTAAAAGAAAAGGTTAACAACATCAAATATTGGAAAGAATGTGGAGCAATCCATTTATTGCTGATAGGGGTGTAAAATGATGCAATAACTTTGGAAAATTGTTTAGTAGTTTCTTAAAGAGTTAAACATATATCTACCCTGCAGCCTGCAATTCTACTCCTAGGTATTTTCCCAAGGGAAATGAAAACCTACGCTTACATAAAGCCCTATATAAGAATGTTCATAGCAGCTTTATTCATAATAGGCAAAAACTAGAAAAAACCCAGATGAACGTCAACAGGCAAATGTGTTTTTTTTTTTTTAAACTGTGGCATATTCAAAGAATAGAATGTTACTCAGCAATAGAAAGAAAGAAACTACTGATATACACAACATGAATGAATCTCAAAAGTATTATGTCCGGTGAAAGAAACAAAACACAAAAGAACATATACTGTATGATTCCAGTCATAAGAAATTATAGAATAAACTAAACTAATCTATACTGATAGAAATCAGATCAGCAGTTCATTGGGGGTGGGTATGGAAACTGAGCGGGAAGAAGCATGAGGGAACATCATTTTGGGCTGACAAAAATATTTTGTGTCTTGATATGCAGTTATCAAAAGTGATTGAACTTGAAGATCTGAGCATTTCACTGTATATAAATTATACTTTAATTTTTTTAAAAGTTAATAAATGTTGCTGCTAAAGGATTAGACTTCAAGTAGTGCTTCCCTATATATAATTGCTAAGAATGTGAACTTTTCCAAAAGTCCTGGATCAGCACTGACATTTGACATACATGATGCTTAATTCTCCTTTTATTTCAACGAACTCCCTATGCTTAGGTTGGCAGAGTGATCATCCTACCCATCTGAAATGTTCACCTCAAATCCTCGGGGCAGAGAGAAGTAGCATGTCAGAAGAAACTATGAAAACAGTGGGGTAAATCTGAAATACTACAAAAAGAACAGACCCACCCTACTATGACACTATGAGAGCTAGCTCTCAAGGTATGAAATCACAAAAGGCAGCTACCAGAGGGTGTTTCTTCACATGCACCCCTTCTGTGCACAGATGTGGAGGGACAATGAAGTCGTCTTGCCTTATGTTTCAACTAACCATAAACTCAACAAGTTACCCAATTCACTGGCTTGAACTTTTCTGTTTTGTCTTTACAGTAGTCAACTTTGAATTTAATCTTGGCTAGATGAAGCCACCTGAGCTTTGCTTTCTCAAAAGACTTCCCAAAGAAAGGAACACAATGACTTTCACTTAAATGTCTTGTTTTGCAAGTGCATTAAGTCATTGGTGCCCACCTCAAGTTGGTTTTTCATCTCAGAAGAACCAATTTGGCCCATAATTCCTGTCAGCAGCTGACACAAACTGAGCATACCACTACCATCTTAGAACTGAAGTTTCTGGGCATACCTGTAAATGGATGAAAAAAGTTTCAGCAGAGGAAGTCAATAACTTCCTTTTTAATGTGCTTATTCAATGCTGAGACAAATGTTACCGGATTTTAGAGACACTTGGAATAAAAATGGAAGTTTGGTGTACTTGGTCACAGGAATACATTGTGACTTCTCAAACCTAGAAAAAAATTATTTATTAATTTTTTAGGAAAAAAAAACTATGGTGACTTTGTCAAAAGTCATTTGAGTGTATATATCTATATATCTATATATCTATATATGGATGTATTTCTATACTCTCTATTTTGTTTTTAGTCCTGTTTTATTTTCTGAGTGTTAGTAATGATTTTAATGGTTATAGTTAGATGATGCACTAGGTCCTTGGTTTATTTATTTACAAAAGGATGGATCTTACAGAATCTGATTCAAGACCACAATACTCACTAGTAAAAACTGCAACCTAAGTATAATTTCTCCAGTAATGACTAGTGTATGCAGAGATAAGAAGCCTCTAGCATTCTGGCTAGGGCTAGAAGTGGCTATAAGCTTAATTTTTATTCATCCCTAAACAAAGATATATTTTTAGAGCAACCATGATATGATTACTTTGGTACACTTATGGTACACTGCAGTCCACATAGTAATCTCCTTGCTGGTAGTATATCCTGATAGATATACTGTTATTTAATTCAGGGAAGTTTATAAGAGGTTATAATTTTAAAACTATGTTTAGTAGCTAATTTTCTGATTTTTCTTGGTGGACTAATATCCTTCTACTTCTGTGGCCACTTCTTGGCATTTCACATACTACATCAGTTCACGTTATCCAATTCTTCTACATAATTCAGCTCTGAGTCCACTATTATATTTCTTCACTATCCCTTCTACTTAGAGATTCCTCCAGTCACATTATTTAAATTACCACCAACAACTTGATTGACAGTTCTCAATCTTACAACTTCAATCCTTTTGTTGTTTTTATTAATCCTAGTCCAGCTGCTTACTAGATACATTTTCATTTGGGCAACTCAACATACTCCCAACCCTGCATATCAAACCAGCACCACCTCCCATTTCCCATAATATATGTTAATAATAACACTGGGTAGGAAGATTCCCAAATCTAAAACTTTACTTGCTGATTCATTTTTCTCCTTTCTTTATCTGCATCCTATCAGTCATCAAGTCCTAATAAGTCCTCTTTCATAATGTTCTCTCCTCACTGCCATCCCTGTTGTCCAATTTGACAAGATCTCTCTCTTGGACTATGGTAACTAGCTTGTACCAGTTTCCCTGAGTGTCCACTCCCCTCTATTCGCCACATAGCATCAAGAGTATCCATTTCAAAATGCAAAATTGAACATGTTAGCTCCTGATTTAAATGTCCAGTATCTTCTTGTTGCTTTTGAAATGAAAACAAAGAACCCAGTATTATCTAGCTTCTGCCTTTCCAGCCTCATGTCAGCTACTCTCTACCTTTATTGCCATATACTAAATCTCCTAGTCATCTTTTGCTTTTTAAATGCATGCTCCCTGCCATGGGTCCTTTGCACATGCTGCTTCCATTGTCTGGAATGCTGTTGTCCCTTTCCTTACCTCCTTTTGCATAGCTTACTCCTATTCAGCCTCCCAATCTCAATTCGAACATCTGTTGTTGTTGTTTTTCCAAAGAAGCCATCCCTGAGCTCTAACTGCACAAACCAGATCAAATTCAAATTATGTTATACATTTGCATATCTTCTTATACTTTTCCTTCATAGAATCATCATACGTATTTGTCTGATGAATGTCTGACTCCCTTACTGGTCTAAGAACTCTAAAATGGCAAGAATCATGCTATTTGGCTCACTACTAAATCAGTAGTATAAAGCATAATGCCTTGCACTTATTAAACATTCAAAGAACATCTTTGAATTAATGAAAGAAGATTTTTTATTTCTCTCTCTTTTTTTATCTTCTCATTGTCACCACCATTGCTCTGACCCTTTTTAAGCTCATGTTCTGGTGATCAAAATACTATCTGGTCTTCTGTTCCCAATCTCTCCCTTTTCAAATTTAATCTGTACATTGCTAGATCAATCATCTCAAAACAATGTTTTTATTGTGACCCTTTTCTGATTAAGAATCATTCATTGCCTACAGATTGAAATTGAAAATCCTTACTATAATCTTCCTATCTCTCCTTGATCAGTTCTTTGCCCATTTTTCCAGGTTTCTATCTCTCTTTTCTCTACAAAACTCTGCAACTCAGTTTCATTGATGTACACATTCAGGGCTTCCCCCAGACCACTGTACACGCTGTTCACTGAACAAGCCCTGGGACGCCATTTGTATCAGTGTCTATGTGAATTATGCAGGGCACAAATGATGCAACCAAACCTAGCAGCCTTGTGAACATCTTAAATTTGTTCTCTCTTGTTTCCCACCTTAAATACAATTTTTGCTTTGTCTGGAATGCCTTCCTTTGGTCTCAACCCATCAAACTTTAACCTGTCTCCATAGTCCTTTCTTTTGTACCTAGCAGCAGTGATTTGCATTACTGAATTCCTATAACACATCTAATCTGTGCCATTCTCTTTATATATACTACAGTCTTTATAAACTGGTTTTTAACTTTTGTTATGTATTTTAGTGTAAAGTAGTAGAAAGAGTACTGGAATTGGAGTCAGAAGACATGCCTATGTCTACTTCAGTGGCAGCGAGGGCACTTCAGACAGCACAAATGGATGACCTCAGGTAAGTAAGTTGCTTAACTTGTCAGAGCCTTCATTTTCTGTCTGAAAAGTGAGAGTAACATTAGCTCACAGGTTCTTGTAAGGATACTCCAAGGGTTTAATCCACAGCCTAATGAGAGAAGAATGATTTGCTTGCAGGCGTTTTGAAAACAATGAAGCACTGTGATGACTAATCTTATGTGTCAACTTGACTGGGCTGTGGAATGCCCAGACACCTGGTTAAACTCTATTTTGGGGTGTGTCTGTGAGGTTGTTTCCAGAAGATACTAGCATTTTAATTGGTGAACTGAGTAAAGCAGATGGCCCTCCCCAATAGGAGTGGACATCATCCAATCCATTAAGGGCCTGAATAGAATTTAAAGGCTGGAGAAAGTTCAATTTGCTCTCTGCCTGACTGCTGGAGCTGGGCCATGTATCTTCTCCTGCCCTTGGCTTCCTGGATCTCAGACCTTCAGATTTAGACTGGAAGCCACACCAACAGCTCTTTAGCTCTCTTCCTGTAAGGACTTTTAACTATCCCATTGGTCTACCTGGGTCTCCAGTTTGCACACAGCAGATTATGGGATGTACTTATCCTCTGTAATTGCATAAGCCAGTTGCTATTAATAAATCTCATATGTCTATGATATATGTACATAACCAATTATGACCTATTGGTTCTGTTTCTCCAGAGAACCCTAATACCAGAACTATACAAAGTGCTTGCTGCTAGCTCATAATTGCCTTCCAATTAGAATAGAAGCTCCTTGCCTGAAAGGGGCAGTGTGTCACACCCCTAGGCGCCTCTCAGAGTGCCTAGCACAGTGTCCTCCACATGATAAGTGGTCAGTAAACATTTTCTGTATAAAGAATGACATCCTGGCAGCTGCAGACAACAGATGACCACAGCTCTGCTGTTCGTGGCTGCCATCCAGTCTGCTGTTGCTGTGTTTAATGCCTCCCTTTCCTGCTATACCCATCCCCCAGTCTGCAGATTCCAGGCCTGCATAGGCACCACATACTCAATATGCAGCCATGAGCCTAGGAGCTATGTAATATGGAGTCAGTAGCTTCTGGGCACTTTTTAGTTTTTCCACTTGAAGTACAGAATAGGAGCAATGAGAACATGCTAGAACTAGAATTTCTGTGTGCGACGTTAGGCACCATGGGAGTTAGTACCATGAGTTCTCTCAGGTCATCCAATTCTCTGTGAGTTTTATGCCCCACAGAAGGTGAACAGGGTGGAAATCACACCTTAGTCTAATCAATGGGGAATGTCAGGAGTTCTTATGTAATCATGTGAGAATCTATATCATCAACAGAGCAGGGCTGGGGATAAGGATGGGGGATGGAAAAAGCATCTAAAATATACAACAAATTTCCTAAAATCTTAAAATTGAAAGAGATTTTTGGTACCATTTAGGCCAAATTATAATCAAATTCACTATCTACTCTTAATAGGTCTTGTGCCCTTTAATTAAACATTTTCAATGACAGGAAATTCACTGTCTAGGAAGACAGTCCATTGATAGACCAACTATAATTTTCATTTTAGAGTACATCTAATCTAAACCCTGATTTCAGATTATGAAACTGAGGCCTGAAGAGTTAAGAGACTTGAATCATACAGTAACATAGAGGCAGAGCCACAACATGCTTCTGTCATCCTCTGCCCATAACAGAAAGCTACAACACTTTCCCAACCCCATTCCATCTTTGACTCCTTCTCTTGTTCCTGGATCTGTCTCCAGAGCAACAGGAACTCTAATTCCTATTCCACATGACAGGCTTTCAATTTTTTCAAGAGAGCTTTATTTCAGTTCCTGAATCTGTCTCCAAGAGAAGTCATATTCTCCATCCCAGTCCTTTCCATTTTCTCCACTTGGCATGAGTCCACACCCTGTACCACTTTCAGCACTCTATCTCCCACAAGGTATAGACACTTTTTAAATTGGAGACACCCAGAATTGAGCACAAAATCTTGACAATGAAAACTACAGTGGGCTATGAATTTCCCTTGATCCTGGCCCCTCACTTCTACCATTATACCCAAAGATTGCTTTACCTTTTTAGCAATCACCATATTGCTAAACCTGCTATAATAATGACCTACCTAACACACTACATGCCAGGCATTGCTCTAAGTACCTTATATGTCTTAACTCATTTAATTCTTACAATTCCAACAATGTCAGTTGGAACTAATATTATCATTCTCATTTTACAGGTAAAGAAAATGAAACCGATTTTAAGGAGCATACCCAAGATCATACAACTTGTAAATGACTGAGTCAGAGTTCCAACCCAGGCAGATGGCCACAAAGCCCATAATCTTAATTTAATGCCAATGTGGACTTCATAAAAAATAAACTTTTCTTTAAAAAGTTATTGATTCTTTTCCTGGCTGAAGTGAGATCTTTCACAACCTGTAAATGGAGGTATTTTGCTTTCCTTTGCACACATCCCTTATTAAATTTCAGATTGGCAGTTTGGGTTTCTCCTTCTTCTCCTTTTAAATTTCTATTCTATATTTCAATATACTGGCTATTTTTCTCCAGGTTCCATCATCTTCCAATCTAATAATATGCTTTCTAGCTGTTCATTTAAGTTGTCAACAAAAAAAACTATGACTAACCAAGGGCTTGGTGACATAACTTAATTGGTAGCAAAAAACAGTGTAGGGGTTGACCCTTTTTTGCTCTTCTTGTTTTGCCAACTATAAAACTACATAAGTGTTCTAGTTTCTGGCCTATAATTCTTCATTTTATCAAAATAATATAATAGAGAAACTTAACAAACACTGCATGATGACATCAGGACATATTAAGGCCGCAGAATTTACCCAACCTATGTGCCTATAATATAGGAATCTAGTATGGTCTTATTTGTTCTTTGGAAATCTGTGTTACCTCCAAATTATTACAATTTGCAGTAAATTACCCAAAAGTCATTTGTTTAATGATTCATTTTAGAAATGATTCCTGAAGTTGCCATCAAGCTTACTGACCTTTAATGTCCAATGTTGACCTTTTGCCCTTTTTTAAGTTTATTGGGACTAATAGGTCTCTCTTACTCAAACCCATATGCACATTCTTTTAGTACCATAGGTGGCTGGTCATCTGAACCCAGGAAATAAAACATATTTTCACAACTTCAGACACTTAAATCCAATTGCCTGCTTGACATCTTCATTTAGATATCTATGAGGCATTTCCAATATAAAATGTCTTAACCAAAGCTTCTAATTTTACTCCATTCCAAATCCTGCTCCTCCCACAGTCTTCCTAATCTCAATAGACAACTAAGCCAATGGAGCTGTTCTTGATTCTTCTTCTCTTACATTCTGTAGGCAAATCCACCAGCAAAATCCTGTGGGCTCTGCCTTCAAAATATATCCAGAATCCAACCACTTCTCAACACCTCCACTGCTACATTCTAGTCCAAGCCAACTTCATCTCTCTTGAAGACTATTACGGTAGCCTCCTAATGGTATCTCTACTTCCACTCTTATTCTGTGTAGAGATGCTATTGGTACCCTCAGTTGGGTCTCTTGGACTCCCTTTTATTAATTTGGTTGATGAGCCCCTTTCCCCGCTGCTGTGAATACCTAAAAGAGAATTGCCCTTTGGGTAATGGAAGCCCCCCACCTGCAGGTGCTTGGGATTTACATTGCCTATACCCTTCCCCAGAGTCTTTACCCAATAACCAGGAAGAGGGTAAAAAGCCCCTCTTGCTTGTCTCAATGTGGGAAAAACACTACAGAATAACTTATGCTTCAGAACAAATCAGGCTGAAGTTACTCATCACCTGAAATCACATTCTTGCCCATCCTCTACCCTATTCCCTTCAGAAATCATGCCCGTCCCCATCTTAGGTTATACCTCTAGGGAACTAAGCCTAACATATTTTCCCTAGAGCAGCCAGAGTGATCCTGTCAAAATGTTCACATCATTCCTTTGTTCAAAACTCCCCCATTCACTTCCCATCTCACTAAGGAAAAAAAAAAAACCCAAAGTATTTGCCATGGCCTAAAAAAAATCTACAATTTCTTCCCCAGCTAACTTGTTAACTTCATCTCCCTTCACTCTCCCCTTCCTCCGAGCCACTCCACTCTAATTGGTCTCCTTGATATTCCTCAAAATGCTATGCAACCTCCTGCCGCAAAGCCTTTGTATCCAAGATAGCTCTTCCCCCAGATATCCACTAGGCTTGCTTACTTCTTTCAAGTCTCTGTTCAAATGTCACTTATTACAGAGGCCTTCTCTAACCACTGTAGCAGAAAACAGCACACACATCTCACGTCCTATCACTCCCTGTTCATGATCCATCTCCGTGTTCCCTCCGTCCTCATGATCCTACCATGAGAATATATGTTCCCTGAAAACAGGAACACTGCCTTGTACACTCTTGTTTTCCCAGAACCTAGAACAGTATCTGGCATATGTTAGGCACTAAACACATTTGTTGAATTATTTAAGTAGACTTTCTTTTGACTTCCCACAAACAAACCCCAAAAACACACACACCCAACAACTATCTTTGATTTCAAAGTCCTGTTAACAATATTCGTTCTGTTTTTTTTATAGCTTGGAAACAATTACCTGTGACAGAGACAACAGAAGCAAAACAGAAGTTGAGTTATTATGACGTTTTGCTGTAATCTGTTAATGAACACCTTTAAAAAAGAAAGAAAAAGAAACACGGATAATATGTGGAAGTCAAGAAACAATAGAGCGTTGCAATCCAGAAAGCTTGAGAATTGCACCGTTAGCTCAAATGGCTCATAGTCAAGTTGCTAGGCAGATAACTCCAAAATATGAAGCACAGCTGCTACCATTAGGAAAAACTAAAGAAATGAAATTTAAAGTTAAGAAAAACTTATGTAACAAAGACCATCAATATTTAAAGTGAAAGAAAGCCCAATCATTATTCAATTAGATAAAAAAGACCTTTTTACTCACAGGGAGGGTTTTGTGATAGGTTCTTGAAATGGACAAAAGTAACAGAAGAATTTTGGATTCATGGCATTATAAGTTATAAGTGGACCATGGAAATGAAAGTAATGTCTACCCTATAATTTTTTAATGTACAAATTGACCCTTGTAACAGAAGTACTGATGGTATGAGAGGCAGGGGTTGATCCAGGAAGGAATGTCAGACTTCGCTCAGCTTAAACCACAACTCAAAATTCTAGTATAAAACACTCCTTACTCCACAGCTTAGGACTTCACCCAACCCTAGCCCTAAATACTCTTAATATTCCCTTATTTTTTACAAAAAAAAAATAATAATTAATGCAAAGCATCATCAAAGGTCAGTCTGCACTGTGCATCTCTTAGCAAAGCGGCCTGCAGGCAGTATTCATTCTAGTGTGTGCAGTGATTCAAGGGAAAGGCTTGTGTTAAGCTTCGAACCCCAGGCCCCATAAATATATAAATATACCTACTATGTACCCACAAATTTAAAAATTTTTTAAGGCACATGTAAATTTCTTTTCAAAGCAGGGTATGTCTGTGGCTATATGTTTAGCCTCGTTTGGAAATAACATCAAATGTCTAAACTTGAGGCCGTTCTCAAATGTGAGACCTTGATAATGTCTGATGACCACTGTGACTGGCCCTATCTGCCATCACTTTGAAAGTAACAAGAACAACTTCCCTGAATATATTCCTGGACTTGTGTACTGAAGGGGGAGTGCACCCAACATGCAAGTGGAATAACTGGTAGGGGGCATGGGGAGGACAATTCAAAAGGCCAGCATTCTCTAATCGTACCCTTTTGTTCAAGGCAAAGCCTGTAGGTGAGGCTGACCCAGCCTAGGGAGAGAAAACTGTACCTACCAAGCCAGACCACGTTGTGTTCATTACTCTCTGCAGTTGATGCCTCTTTTTGACCCCATCCTATACACGACTCCAATCCTACAGTCAAGCCCTGGTCTCCACTGCATTACAAGAGATTAAGGAAAGATGGGCAGCTGGGGTAATGACTACTGAGATTTCCTTGGAAGCGCTGGACGAGGAGGGTCACCCTCCGCACGGTGCCCACTGGCACTCAGGAAGGCTGGGATTTGGTTTCAGGAAGGAAGTCCCTAAGGTTCATTCTAGCTTCCTAAATTAAATTTTTCTTTCCTTCATGCTCATCATGTTTTAATCAATAATCTGAATCTTCACAATCATTGACACTCACCCAAGAAAAGTTCTATATGGAAAAAGGTTTACCCTCTTCCTTTGGGCCTCATTCTCATGACCCTGAAAAAGCGGGATTGAAATTTACAATATTTGGCAGACCTTTGGAATTGGGATTGTTTTGTCCATTTTCTCCGCAGGGAAAAATAAAAATCCTTTTTACACCTGAAGGCTTTCTGTTTCCCTGCCACTGTACCCTAGTAAAGCAGCATCTCCTTGGCAACTTGTGCCCAGAGTAAGAAGAGAATACACCCTGGCTGTCTTGTGAGGAGAGGGGTCTCCAGACCTATTCCTTCCTCCTCCAAAATAGATGTTTTGGTGTTACATTCTATCCCTAACGATGTGGATTTATTTAGCTACAATGTTATCATCTCCATTAAGCACAAGGAAGAGACAATTCTCTGCTTTTATTTATAACCTGAAGGGATTATTTTCGAGTTAAGGCTTTAAAATTCAGATCTATCAGGAAAGAACAGCTTGTGTAATGAACTTCCTGTTTTCATCATATTTGGACACCAAGCCTCCTTGTTGCCTGTTATTATTACCCAGTTAATATGAACTGCCTGGAGTTTATTTTTAGCTGCGTTGACTCTATTGTAAGGACGGCATAACTGCTTTCAAAATGGGAAAATGTAATTACGGGATCTAACACTAAGTTGGGGATATTCTTAGGTCCCTTCACAAGGCAATGGCTTAAAAAATGAAAATAGACCATTTTAACTGGCTAAAGAAAACACAATTATTTGATCTAAAATAGCCCATTGATCCTTTTACAAACTAAACACTTACTTCAAAGAATAGAGTCCCATTTTTGTTTAAGTGACCTAAACGTACAAATTTATTTCCAAGTTCAGAGTAGTGGGAGGAGAATGGGGAGAATTGGTGGAGAATAGAGAGGCAGGAAGGGTGTAAGCATTATTTATCAAAAGAAAGATTAGAATTGTGCTGAAAGTACCAAAACTCCTACAAGCGTTTGAGGGCTGGGGAATATAAATCTCAGTGCCTTCCTCATGTGCCATTCGACCATGTGCATAAAGTGCCTAAGTCAGCTGCTTCATGGGAGTGAAGGAAGTCTAATGTCCAGTGAGCTGCAAAGGATCGCTCTTCACATTTGCTGTGGCCAAGGTAGTCATTCATATGGGCCACCACCTCAATGTCCACCTCGTCCATCATTCATTCATTCATTCATTCATTCATTCAACAAAAATTTATTGAGCACCCAAAACATGCAAGACTCTGAAAATGAAATGGTAAATAAGATATCATCTTTGTTCTAAGTGTGACAATGATGGTAGAAAGAATTTCAGGGGGTTCTAGAAGCACAGAAAATAGGTTACCTAACCCATCCTGGAAGGGATGGGGGACAGCTTCCTGGAGGAGGTGATGTCTCAGGTCAAGTCTAAGGTATGAGCTGGGCTTATCCTTGTAAGCCAAGGAAGAAGCTGAGGCTGAGAACCAGGTGTGAAAAAGACTGTGGCAAGATCAGGTATCCTCAGAGTATAAGAGGAGAATAAAGAAAATAAAATTTGAGGTGGTAGGTAGGAGCTTTGGAAAGTATCTTAAAGACTTTTAGGTTTATTCTGATCATGGAGAAAGTTACTATACATTTCTAAGAGTGATAATATACATTTCTAAGAGTGATAATATACATTTCTAAGAGTGATAATATTTCGGAGTAGTTCCATCGATGTGCGATACATACATACGGTGGAAATTTACTCAGTCTTAAAACAGAAGGAATTCTGACATGTGCTCCAACATGGAGGAACCTTGAGGATATTATGCTAAGTGAAATAAGCCAGACATAAAAGGACAAATATTGTATCATTCAACTTATATGAGGTACCTATGGCAGTCAAATTCACAGAGGCAGAAAGTTGAATTGTGGTTGCCAGGGCCAGGAGAGGGTAAAATAGGGGTTTATTATTTAATAAGTTCAGAGTTTCTGTTTGGGATGATGAAAAAAGTTCTGGAGATGGATGATGGTGATGGTTGCAAAACAATGGGAATGTACTTAATGCTTCTAAACTGCACTTCTCAATTTTAAAATTATTATATATTTTTTAAATTATATATATATATTTTAATATAAAATTTTACATACAAATGTATTTCCAAGTTGAGAGCAGCAGGAGGAGGAGAGTGGAGAGAATTAGTGGAGAATAGAAGCAGGAAGGGTGTAAGCATTATTTACCAAAAGAGAGAAGGATTAGAATTGTGTGAAAGTACCAAAACTCCTACAGGTGTTTGAGGGCTGGCGAATATAAATCTCAATGCCTTCCTTGTGTGCCACTGTAATATATATATGTGTAGATATGTATAACTGTACAATATATGTGTGTGTGTTTGTATATATATATACATATATATATATGATTCACTTGGGCAGTACCATAGGAAGACTTAGTAGCAATTAGAAGCCAGCCCTGTGGGAGAAGAAGCAATTAGGATTAAGTCCAGATTTCTGACCAGAAACTAGGTGAATGGTGATGAAACCAATCACTAAGAAGAGTGAGTGACTGAAAAAAAAAAAGTGTTCAATTTTTCATAGAATAATTTAGAAAAGAGATAAAATGATTTTCTTTCAATAAGGAACAAAAGTATCACCATGTCCATGGAATAAGAAAGATAGAAGTAGAATGTAGTTAAACCTACAACCAAAATTCATGTTTGCTTTGTGAACCTTCACAAGACAGCAAACATGACCTCAAATGGGACGAGTGAAGCTCAAGATAGAATAAGACTCAGAGACAGGATGAAGGATAGAGTGAGGCCAAAGTCCTGAGGATGGACTCGGGGTCAGGGGACAGCTGCAGCACATATTGCTTGGTAGTTTTTCAAGTGCTTTTACATTCAAACCAAGTCATTCACATGGGTGCATCCACTGGACCCATCAAAATGTTCTGCTTCCTTCCCAAGTCACCACCCATCCCTCTCCTGAATGTTCCCTCCTTGCCAGTCTTCCAAGCCTACTCACTATTTTCCTCAGACACTACACCCTTAGATGCCTCAATAATTTCTCATGCTCATGCCTCTGTCTTAAATGGGCATCCTCTTCCTCCTGGGCCTAGAAAATTTCAACATATTCTTCAAGATTCAATCATTTTGAGTCTGTAACCAACACCTTTTAACTGGTGTTGGATACCATGTAGGTATAAATACCACGAGATGTATAAAACACAATCTCTGCCCTTAAAGAGTCTATGTCAAAGCAGAGTGGGCAGATACTGCATTGATAATTATAATAAACAGGGTACTACTGTAATTAGAATCTGGTAGCAAGTGGTATAAGAAACAGCAGAAGAAAATAAACTGCCTAGCTGGGTCAGGGGAGAGGATCATTAAAAAAGTTTTAACAGTTCAAATGGCACCTGCCTCAGAAAGCCTTCCCAGCTTTCCCAAGAACTTAACTGCTCTTTCCTCTCTGATCTCATGGAACTTTGTTTTGCCACTGTAAAGAATTTAGCACAGTGTACTATGTTAGGTATTCAAGTGAACTTCTCAAGGTCACTGTCCTTCATTGAACTTTTCAGTGTTTAGTCCATAGTATGTGTTCAATAAATGGGTTTGATGGACGGATGGATGGATGCATGGACATATGGATGCATGGATGAATGGGTGGGAGGGTGGATGTATGGAGACTAATTATTAATGCTGTAACTTAACACTTTCTGTGGCAAGGAACTCATTGAACATCTGCTAATAATTTTCTGTGAAGTCTATAGACATAAATTAATGAAATTCTCTCACTATTGGAAGTATTCTCTGAAAGAAGAAAAAGTATCTTGGATGTTGTCTAATTCTTTGAAGTCACTAATGTATCATTCAGACATTTAGCACTCTAAAATATATTCTTAATACTTCAGCACCACAATATTTGACAGGTATACTTTATACTTGTCAGGTTGACTTTATACACAAGTAGAATCAGCCATCAGCAAAGGTGTGATGTCAGTAAATTTTCCTCTCCTCTTCATTTAACAACCTCCTCAACTCCAGACTCTCAGAATTCCAAAGATGAAACTGGTTCCATTATTTCAGCCACATTAAAGTGTTAAGCTGGGCATAACTTTCTCATCTCAGTAGTGTTTATGCTTTAGAGAAGGAGGGATGCCTTGGAAACAAAATTATTCAACCAGTGAACTATTTTTCTGAGTACTTGTTACACAAAAGCTTGTGCCAAGCGTTTCAGGGATTACAAAGAGGATAAAACATGTTCCAGTCCTCAAGGGGTTTACAGTCTAATTTAGGAGAAAGTCATAGACCATGAAATCTTAAAATACAAGAAAGAATATTCCTGATGATGTATTGGTACATGGAGTGTCTTGGTCCCTATGAAAAATACACAGAAACAAAAAGGAACGAATCTTAGAGGCCTTCAAGTCTAACTTCCATCCAATTCCCTCTGCAATATTCTCAGCAACTCTCTAGTTGAATACTTACAGCAATAAGAAACCCACTACTTTCGAAGAGAATCTTCCCTGTTATAAGAGAAAATGAAAATTCTGTTTTTAAACAGATATGTGTGTGCACACTTTATATATTTTTACATACACATACATGTGCATTTCTAGATATCTTACACTGACCTGAAACCTGGCTTCCTGTAAACTTTTAACTCCAGTGAAATATAGGTGAAATTCACTAGCCTTTTCAGCATGAAAAGAGATACATTGGCCCTAGGATTTCTCTTCTTCATGCTAAATATCTCCAGTTCCTCAATGACTCTTTGTCTAATATAGTTTCCTGCCCTTGCCATCTCAGTCATCCTCTTTAAAATACGTGTAATTTGTCAGTGTTATACCACAAATATTATTTTAATGTTTTTAAAATGTTGCACCACAAATATTATTCATCTCTGACTATATTGCCATTAATATATTATATATATTAAATATGCGATATAATTATAATAACATTAATATTAAATGTAACATTCATTTTGAGCTAATGTTTATATTATCAAACTACCTGCTAGTTATCACCACTTGGACATCTCCAACTTAATCTGTTCAAAACGAAGTTCTTGGCCAGGTGTGGTGGCTCACGCCTGTAATCCCAGCACTTTGGGAGGTCAAGGCAGGTGGATCATGAGGTCAGGAGATGGAGACCATCCTGGTCAACATGGTGAAACCCCATCTCTACTAAAATAACAAAAATTAGCTGGGCGTGGTGGTGCACACCTGTAGTCCCAATTACTCGGGAGGCTGAGGCAGATGAATTGCTTGAACCTGGGAGGCAGAGGTTGCAGTGAGCCAAGATCACACCGTTTCACTCCAGCCTGGGCAACAAGAGTGAAACTCTGTCTCAAAAAAAAAAAAAAAAACAACTTCTTGATCTTCCTCCCACAGACTTCCTCGTCTAGTAAATGAGAACTCCATCTTTTGTTTTCTCCGAAGCTCTTGCTCAAACCAAAAACTTTATTTCATATCTTGTGTCCTAACAATCAGCTGTCCCAGCTGCTCTACCTTCAAAACACATCCAGAATCTGCCCACTTCTTGCCAGTTCCACTACTACCACCTGTGCCCAGATGACCATTACCTTTTGCTTGGATTATTAAAGTAGCCTCCTGCCTACGTTTCCTGCTCCCACTCTTCCTTCATTCCCCTACCACACCCTATTCTCCACAAAGCAGCCAGAATGGTGCTTTTAAAACATTAGTCAGATCATATTATTCCTCTGCTCCAACTCTCTAATAGTTTGCTCCCCATCTCGTTGTGAAAGCCCTTTAAAAGGCCTATATAATCTGGCGACCTCCATGGCCTCCCACTACTCTGCTCTCATACTCTCTTCCTGCCACACCTATTTCCTTGCTTTCCTCAAACACAACGAACACACACCTGCTTTGGAGTTTTTGCACAAACTGTTCCCTCCACATGGAAACTTTTCCTGGAGAGGCTCACATAGCTCCCTCCTTCCGATCTCTGCTCAGATGCCACCTGATCACACTGTTTAAAATAGCAAATTCCACCCCCACACCCAGTGCACCCTCTCTCTCCTTTACCTACCTGACTTTTCTCCATAGCACTGAACACCAACTGTCATACTGTGTATTAATTATTTATTTATCATTGACTGTCTCCCCTACTAAACATAAACTTTGTAAGGGCAGAGAGTTCTGTCTGTTCTGTTTACTGATGTATGCTTGACACCTAAAGTGGTCCTTGGAAGATATTAGGCTCACATATTGAATGACTGAGATAATGAATCAGTGAATGAATGAATATATTCCCAACTAGTGAATGAATATATTCCCAATATGTTTGTAGGGGTGAGATCTACAAAAACAATTCTAACAATTGCTCACACTTTTCCTTCTACCTAACAAATCACCATAGTTTTACCTACCATCTTTCACTAATTTCTTCTTAGGATTTGGGCAAAGGGATTGGATTAATTCAATTAGGAACCTTATGTCATGATTTCCTTAAATAGTGGAGCTGTCGATGCTATAATAAAATAGATCTCTTCAAGGCTTAAAAAAGTCTATGAAGAACATTCTTATCTAATTTTGAATTTTAATGAATAGTTATAACGATGAGTAATTAATTTCGATATTTATAGAAAATGAAATGCAATTTTTTTCTTTATGAAAATCTAGCACTTTAGGAACAACAAATTCTTGGAGAAAAAAATTTTGATGAGATCATTAAAATTGGAAGCATTGAACCTACATACCCGTAACAGGCATAGCAAATGAATGGGCACCAAATGGCATCTTTCTCCCTACGCCCAACTCTATCTGAGCATGTCAATTCCTCTGATATGTAAGAAACTGCCAGAGAGGCATACTAGGAAGAGTTAAGCACAAGTTTCCTAGCAGCTAAGGCATGAAGAAAACCACACAGTATGTCTTTGTTACGAGCAAAGAGAAGCTAATGTACTAAATCCAGAAGAAATTTTTCATGTAATTTTTCATAATAGATTTTAGGTGACGTAAAACACAACATCCTTGGCAACAATACTTACTTGCAAAAAATGCAAAATCATTGTTCCAATGGACAGTTCCTGTACTGATTCTCATAAAGGCTCAAAGTATAATACTAAAATTTTAACTCAGTGAGAGCATTTTTATTAGGAACAGAGGTAATCCAGTCCAGACATATTGCTTCCTGATACAATAACATATTTCTTGAATGGAGACTAGAAAAGAAAAATGGAGAGATGGCTTATCCATTAAATTGTCTCTCTTTGATATTGCATGTCGTAGGTGAGCCTTTGTCAAGCACATGGTTACGAGTCACTTCAAGATTGAATTCGCTGACAAGTGCCTGAAGTGCCAATAGTCTATGCTGTTGATTATCCATATGCTTTAAACACCAGATGTGCAGGAAGTGAAGCTGACATTCTGTTGTCAAATTTTTAAGAACCTGACTTGTATTCTTGCCATTCTATTTCTACACAAAGGTAAGCTGCAGGGGCTCCTGCAGGTGGTACAGTATTTCCTCCAAAATGGAGTTTGAATCTTCTCACATACTTAAACAAACGTTCTTCTGAGGATCCTGAGTTTTTTACTATATTACAGAAGATGATTTGGGCTGAGACCTCTCTTAGGGCAAGTATAAGAGTCAACTTTTTCAATTATTTTTTTAAATAAAAACAACAAAACAAAACACCCTCAATCAGCCTAGGCAACGCGGTGAGACTCATCTCTACAAAAGAAAAAAAAAAAAAATCAAAAGTTTAGCCAGGCATGGTGGTACCTGCCTGTAATAACAGCTACTTGGGAGGCTGAGATAGGAGGAGCCCTTGAGCCAGGAGGTTTGAGGCTGCAGTAGGCCAGCTGAGTAACAAAACAAGACCCTGTCTCAAAAAAAAAAAAAAAAAAACCCACCCTGATTATGACCCCGGTTGAAATATAATACCTGGTATGATTGTCAGAATGAGTTAGCTGGGGTGAAAAATGCTCCTATGCACCAGAATAAGTTGACTTCTTGGTTAAGGTTATCTGATATTATCAACTTAAATGGTGGGGAACATTTGCCAAAAGCAGCAATTTTAGCTCTGATACAGTTGATGCTAAGCTGTTCTAACAATAATTAGTCAGCAGGTTCAGCTGCTCCTTTTATAGTATTGTTTATTACAAAACATTACAAAAACATTAGCAAAATTCAAAATAAAATAAAAGAAAATCCACCCAAAATTCTGCCATCCTACAAACCAAACTGTTTACATTTTTTCATGCTCCCTTTCAGTCCCTGTCCATATGCAGACAGAATTTTTATAGTTGTAATCATAGCACAGATACAATTTTGTATTCAGGTTTGTCTCAATTAAAGTTTTTAAAGCATTTTATAGTCTACTCCATCATCTTTGTTTCTACTACTGGGAATGTTTTACCCCATTGTCCTTAGTGGCCTCCCATGGGATCCAAAGGAATGTAAAAGGATAATAATCAACATAAGTACAAAAAAAAAATCATTTTTAAATTCCCTTTTTAAGGGACGGAGTCCCTAGATTTAAATTTGTGTGGAAATAATTTCTCTCACCCTTTGTCCCCTAGCTGAAACCTTTATGAAAATAGTCAATTTCCCATTATCAGGCATGTTTCTGTTATCTTAAGAGCCTTTGCAGGAATCTCCACTTTACCTGGTTTGTTTTGAAGGCCTGCTTAGCATTTAGGACATAAGCATATAGAGACATCGTTTCCACCATCTGCTATAAAAGATTTGTATAACTTGGAATTTACAAAGTGTGGATACTAGATGCTGAATCCATATGATTGCGAAGTGGCATGTTCAACTGTCAAAACGCTGGGTACCTGGATGCACCATTTTACATTTTAGTTTGGAGTTCTTTAGTCACTGGCTTCCACACCAGGCTGCACAGCGGACTCATCTGGAGGGGAGCTGGCAAAAAACACAAATCCCAGGACCCATCCTTGACCTTGTGAAGCAGAATTTCTGGGGTTCATCTACAGACTAATGTTTGGTAACCATCATACATTACAAAATATCAGAGGTTTCTCTTTCTAGATAATAGCTCTGATTAGTATGAGTTGTGGATTTTTATAGGGAGGGAAGGGAAAAGAACTGTAAAGATTGGAGAAGGGATAGTAACATGGAAGAAGCAAGTGGCCTATATAAACTTCTTTGAAAATTTTTTGAGCTAGGTAGGCCTGAAACATAAATCACCTGTTCCAATAATCCTGGCAAGCATCATGACGTCAATAGGCTCCTACGTTTTGATGAGCCAACCAACCTAATTTCAATCCTCTGTATACAACCCTGGAAACCCAAGGGGTCATGGCCACAAAGGAAGAGGATGTCTGATGGTGATAATGTTGGAGTAGTAGTATCAAAAAAAAATCTTTTTAATCATAATGCTTTGATTCTTGAAACTTTCACTTTTAATTCTTATTAAAAGTGATGTTCTTGGCCAGGCGCGGTGGCTCACGCCTGTAATCCCAGTACTTTGGGAGGCCGAGGTGGGTGGATCACGAGGTCAAGAGATCGAGACCATCCTGGTCAACATGGTGAAACCCCGTCTCTACTAAAAATACAAAAAATCAGCTGGGCATGGTGGCGCATGCCTGTAATCCCAGCTACTCAGGAGGCTGAGGCAGGAGAATTGCCTGAACCCAGAAGACGGAGGTTGCGGTGAGCCGAGATCGCGCCATTGCACTCCAGCCTGGGTAACAAGAGTGAAAAAAAAAAAAAAAAAAAAAAAAAAAAAAAAAAAAAAAAAAAAAAAAAAAAAAAAAAAAAAAAAAAAAAAAAAAGTGATGTTCTTATAATGTTCTATATTTGGATTTTTACAAGCATGGATTCATGTATTAATTGGGTAATTTTTTTAAAAAATTGAAGAGTGGGTTATACCCTTACATGTATAAGGGTATTGCCATTTTTGGTCTGGTAATTCTTTGTTGTATGGACTGTCCTGTGCATCATAGGATGTTTAGCAGCATCCTTGGCCTCTGCCCACTAGATACCAATGGCATTCTCTTCTTCCAGTTATGTCAACCAGAAAACAATTGCCATTTTGAAATGTCAGAAGTTTTTTTGTTTGGGAGTTTTGTTCTTTTGGTTGACATAACTGGAAGAGGAGAATACCACTGGTATCTAGTGGGCAGAGGTCAAGGATGCTGCTAAGCATCCTATGATGCACAGGACAGTCCACACAACAAAGAATTATCAGAACCAAAATGGCAATAGTGCCAAGGTTGAGGCACCCCACTGTAACATGAAACAGTGATCAGCAGATAGGAGCTAACCTGTTGAACCTGAGAGGCTTGTCAAAGCCAGAACATGGGAAGCCTTGGATTTTATATCAAGAAGCTTGGACTTTTTTTTTTCTTACTGTGGATGACAAAGAGTCACAGAATGGAAATTACATGATAAAATTTAGGTTTTAAAGGTACGTTATCACTCTGAAGGCAGAGAAAACCCTTGGGATGCTGTTATAAAAGCCCATAGAGAAATGCGACAGCCTAAGCTAAAACAGCACAAGAAGAGATCAAGGGAGAGAACAAAGTCAACACATACTTAGGATGTAAAGGTCAGCAGGTATTGGGAACTGCCTGGCTATGGGAAAGGCAGGGAGGATTGCAAGATAACTCCCAGATTTCTCTCTCAGATTATCGGATAGATAATGGTTGGAGTTACTGAATACAGGAAGAGAAGATGTATGGAAAAAAACATAATATATCTAGATGACAGTGCACAAAAGTCTCAGCTATTCTTCAGGAGATATAAGATAGGTTAGAGAATCCACTGATTCAACAAACATTTTAAAAGCAATTGTCAGCAGGGGATTTTTTACACTTAATATTAGTGAGCTCCATATGCAAGCAAACTATTAGATTGAGGCTTCATCTTTCAATTTAAGAAGAAATCTGGTATTATTTTGAAGGGGGTCTCTAAGAGCCTTAATGGTTCTATAATTTCAGGAAATAGAAGGCTTCCCTTTTTGAATCTGGAGTCAACCACACTTAGAGTTCATCTTGAGAACACCATATCTGTGATGTTAATTAAGGTAAATAGATTGGCAAACCACTCAAGCAAGATTGAAATAATCCTGGCATCAGAGATTTTCTTCTGGAGCTATTGTAAGCCTTGAAAGATTGGATTTTTTTTTTTTGAAATTGATGGAAATACTGGGTTCCAGCTATGGTCTCGAGACTACTGGAAACAACAAAATGCAGAGGTAGAGGAGAAATCGAGATAATTTGTTTAGCAATCAATCCATACATGTGATTCTGAATTTCCATGTACTGAACTGAGACCAAAGAAGATAAGTCCCCAAATCTGCACTGTTAGTGTCCCTGCAGTGGAGCCCAAAACATACCAGGATCTTTTGATGTAATTTAATTTTTGGAAAGAATATGCTGTGTTTAAAAGAATTACAACTTAATGAACGTTTAGATGACTTGAGCTCAATTATATTTGAGGTAATAGCTTGATAATATGGCCCATAATTTTTTAAATTTATTTTTATTTTTTGATTTCTGATCTCTTTTATGAACAAGAAATAAAAGTAGTTCTTGAAGAGTCCCATGACATAGTAGTACAACTACAATTTGTTAATATTACAAATAGTTATTAATGAGCCTTCCAAAGTAAAATACTGCTATATGTTCCCTTTTTTTTTTGACCCTTATCCTGTTAGTAGGCTAAATATGCAATTTTTTGTCATAAATTTATTTATTCATTTTACTTTAACCTTATCCCTAAAATCTCACTGATTAATGTATAGGGACAGACATAAGGACCATTTTGAAAGTTCAGATTAAGTTTAAGGGGAAAATATTTATTTTCAGCCATTCTAAAATGTCCAACTTAAGGATATAGATAAGCACTGAAGAGCTAATTCTTCAATCATCAATAATACTGCCTCTGGTTGGAAATGTAAGTGAAAGGCCACAGACTTATCCCACAGCCTGCCGTTTGCCATTATTGGACTATGATTATAAATGAGTTTGACCAGATATTTTCCTCTTTGATTCAGACAGTTATTCCTGGAAAAGTGCCTTAAAAGGAAGAATCTGACAATTGCAGGTTTCTGATGGATGTAGCTCTGGTGGAACCGCTGCCAATCCAGGCATTCAAGTCCCCTGAAATTATGTCAGCTAATGAATACTTAGAAAACATAAAGTTCAGAAGGCTGTCAAATTATCGTACAATTTGAAATATCAGTATGCATGTGATAGGAAAAACGTATATGTTAAAGCCCAGATCAGCTTTGCCAAGAGCTGGATTCATCTATAAATTCTATAAAGTCTATAGATGCGATTTTTATTCACTCAAGAAGTACCACCTATGTGCCGGCCACCATGTGAGAGGTTTTCACAATATATTTCCATTAATCTATACAACAGTCCTTTTAAATAGTCATTGTGGTTCTCCTTTAGAGAGGAAGAAGAACAGCAAGAGTCCAGAGTCATCTTTCTACTAATTGTTAGAGACAGGATTTAATCTAGGTCTTTTGACAATAAATCTATCTTTTTGTCATTATACTATTCTATCTTCTGCAGCTCCAGATTCAAGAAATCAAGCTTAGCAGGTCAATCCAAGTTCACTATTTTCCTTCCCAATTTAGTTCCTTCCATTGAAAACCCACGAGCCCTCTTTTCTCCCCTCATGACCAAGCAATTGTCAAATCCTATCAATCCCACACTCAAAACCCTTGCTAATGTGGTGTGTGGTCCAGCATCCTTGGTACCGCCTGCCTCTTCTCATAAAGCCAGCATCTCAGGCCCTACCCAGACCTACTGAACCCAAATTCTGCATTTTCACAAGATTCTTAGGTGCCTTATAGGCACAGTGAAGGTTGAAAAGCACATCTCTAGTCTAAGCCCCCTCCATCTCAGCAGCCACAATTATTCATCAGGCTCCCTATGTCTCTGAAGGGAAGTGTTTACTAATCCCCTAACTAGTCTACCCCACTTTTATTCCCTCCTCAATCCTTCACTACCCAATTCTTATTTGTAGAATTCCCATTTATAAACCACCAACAGATCAATTTCTCTAAAGAAAAGATTAAGCCACTCTCTGGAACTCCCAACCCCATCCCACCACCCACCCCACCCCTCACACCCATCTCAAAACCCTCCACTGGCTCCTCAGTGCCTTTGGAAAAAAAGAAATCATAATAGTTAACAACAAGTGCATACTTTGTGCAACATGTTTTATAAGCACCTCTTGTGAACTCATTTACTCCTTACATCAACCTTATGAAATTGGTACCATTATTCTCTTCATTTTATTTTACTTTATTTTTTTTGGAGACAGGGTCTTGCCTTCTTGCTCAGGCTGCAGTGCAGTGTCACATCTAGCTCACTGCAGCCTTGACTTGCAGGGCTCAAACAATTCTCCTACCTCAGCCTCTCAAGTAGCTGGGACTACAGGGGCAGGCCACCATACCTGGCTGATTTTTATATTTTTTTGTAGAGATGGGGTTTCATGATGTTGCCAAACTGGTCTCAAACTCCTGGCTCAAGCGATTTTTCCTGCCCTGCTTGGCCTCCCAACACGCTGGAATTACAGGCATGAGCCACCCTGCCCAGCTTCCATTTTAAAGATGAGAAAACTGAAACTGGGGAAGGTTAAATAAGTTGTCCAGGCCAGGCACAGTGGCTCACCCCTGTAATCCCAGCACTTTGGGAGATCAAGGCGGGCAGATCCCACCTGAGGTCGGGAGTTCGAGACCAGCCTGACCAACAGGGAGAAACCCCGTCTCTACTCAAGCTACAAATTAGCCAGGTGTGGTGGTGCATGCCTGTAATCCCAGCTACTGGAGAGGCTGAGACAGGAGAATCTCTTCAACCCGGGAGGCAGAGGTCCCGGTGAGCCGAGATTGTGCCATTGCACTCCAGCCTTGGCAAGAGCAACACTCCATCTCAACAAATAAGTAAATAAATAAATAAGCAAATTTATTTCCAAGGTCCTTTAGACAGTAAATGCTGGAACCAGGATGAAGTCTCCAGCAAACTCCCATGGGGGCAGGGTGGAGGAGGGGGCGTGAGGCTGATCTCCATATTTACGTGAAAAAGGAAGAGGAGGTCTTAGTCAAAGCCCCCTACCCCACTTTTTGCCAGGAATTTTGCTAAGCAGTTCCACTTGAGTCTACCATTTTAATCTTATACCAAGCCTGCAGCAGGTTTTGATGTTATCACTCCCATTTTCACAGATGAAACTAAGAATTAGAGAAAACTGAACCAAAGTTCAGTTAACTTCAAGACAATATACTTTCTACTATACAGCACTACTCTTCCTCCAACTCAGGAAGTGTCTGCTTCATCTCTGAATGCCTTAATTTTCTTATCTCTTAAGACCAAATCTTTTACTGTTTCCTCCAGTCTAGAAGTAACCTTTCCTACCTCTGAAATACTAATAGCTCTTGCTCCCATTTTTCTTTTAGCACTACTTTTTTTTTCTAGCTACCTTTACATATGTACACATATGTACATGTATGAAAATGTCTGGAATACTGGCTCCGGCTTCCTCTCAGTAATGGTGGTTATTATTCCTGAATTTTTAGAAAATTATTCTAAAAAGTAAAATTAGAACCATGTTATTAACAAAGTGTAATATGAACTCATGAACAGAAAAAATTATAAGTGTAATTGATAGTTGAAAAAAGAATTATTATCCTGGATAAGAAATAATTTGAGAAACAATAAAAATTAACATTTACTATTTAAATTTTTCCCATAAAATCAAGCAAAACCCTGTTATGAGTTGATTTCCATGCAAGATGTTTTCTGAGTTTTCAAGTAGCTCATCAGTTATTTCCTCTCACTTTATTTACATATTTCATTCTACTTTTTTTCCCTGACAACCATTATCTGTTATCAACATTCCTTTTAGATGGCTCCATTCTGATAATAGTTCCAAAATTACCTTGACATTAGTCCAGCCTTTTCTTATTACCTGGCATATTCCATCCCCAAAAATAACCCACTTTATATTAAATGGAAAATAAAGGGAGAGAAGGAGACTTGGCTTAAATATGTTTTTTGTTGTTGTTTTGTTTTTTGTTGTTGAGACAAAGTCTCACTCTGTCACCAGGCTGGAATGCAGTGGAGCGATCTCGGCTCACTGCAACCTCCACCTCCCAGGTTCAAGTGATTCTCCTACCTCAGCCTCCCGAGTAGCTGGGACTACAGGTGCACACCACCATGCTAATTTTTGTATTTTTACTAGAGACGGGGTTTCACCATGTTGGCCAGGATGTTCTTGATCTCTTGATATCATGATCTACTTACCTCGGCCTCCCAAAGTACTGAGATTACAAGCGTGAGCCACCGTGCCCAGCCTTAAATACCTTTTTGAGGACTCCTATTGTGATAGTTTCTGTAATACTAATAACCCTCTGGCAAGTGTGTTTAGATGTGTAACAGCAGCATTACTTCTCCGAAGCATATGTTTACATATATTGTCAACCAAATAACATATAAACTTTTGCTTTTCGTCTATGAATTACTACTGATCCCAGTAAAGAGCTTTATATTCTATAACTGAATACAATCTTATAACTCAGTAAGTATTGTCTTATTGGCAGCAACCGAAAAAGCTTTCATTTCCTCTTTCACTGATGCTGACTCCCACATCTAAATAAAGGTCAGACACAATTATTCCAGTAATTCTTTTCTTTTTAAATGTGCTTCAAAAAGAGCGGAGCTCTGGTGTATATTTCCAAAAGTGTTTTAAGATTCACTTTAAGAGGGGGATACAGGATGCTGCTTTCAATCTGAATCCTTTCTAGGTAAGAGCATCGCACACTGGTTTCCATGGAATTCCCCTTAGGACAAACAATAAGACCTTTATTTTAAGTCAAAGGAATACCCAAAAAGCCAAAACCAAACTTCAGATATATTACAGGGTTTGCTTGTTTTCTATTCTGTTCCAAAGATAATTGGAATTAAGTAGAAGAGTCATACATGCAGCACTGTAAACTCAGAAGAACCCTTAGAGTTTATATAATTTCACAATACGAGAATATACATCTCATAAGGGGAAGCACCTCCACTCTTTTGTTCATTGTAGATTTTCCAGCACCTGGCACAGTCTCTAGCATATAATGTGTGCCTAATAAATTCTTGCTGAATACATAAATAAACTCCCCTAACTTCACAGAGGCAAAAACTGGAGGCCAATGCAGTTGAATTGTCAGAGGCGTGTAAAATGGAACAACTCCATCTTGAATAGGAGCTGGGTCAAATAAGGCTGAGACCTACTGGGCTGCATTCCCAGAGGGTTAAGGCATTCCAAGTCACAGGATGAGATAGGAGGTCAGCACAAAACATAGGTCATAAAGACCTTACTGATAAAACAGATTGTAGTGAAGAAGCCAGCCAAAAGCCACCAAAACCAATATGGCCAAGAGAGTGACTTCTGGTCATCCTCACTACGACGCTCTCATCAGCGCCATGACAGTTTACAAATGCCACAGCGATGTCAGAAAGTTACCCTATGTGATCTAAAAAAGGGAGGCATGAATAACCACCCCTTGATTAGCGTATGAAGAAATAACCATAAAAATGGGCAACCAGCAGCCGTTGGGGCTGCACTCTCTATTGAGTAGCCAATCTTTTTACTCCTTTACTTTCCTAAAAAACTTGCTTTCATTTTACTCTATGGACTCACCCTGGATACTTTCTTGAGCAAGATCCAAGAACCCTCTCTAGGGGTCTGGATCAGGGCCCCCTTCCTGTAACAGAATGACCTAACCAAACCATACAGTGACTTTGTAGCCATCCTGGCACTAGAACTTCAGTCTACTATCTCTTACTTTGTGTAATTTCTGCTGATTTCAACATAAGCAAATGCAGGTGTTGGGGTGGGAAGAGACGTGAATGAAAAGGGAAAATAAAATAGAAATCTGGAGACTGTTTTCAAACACCCATCAGAAGTCACACAACAAAAAAATGAAGTTGTAAATAAGATTGAGAAGGAAGTACCTCAAAAAATAACTTTAAAAAGTAAAAACTCTTCCAAGCAGGCCGGGCGCGGTGGCTCAAGCCTGTAATCCCAGCACTGTGGGAGGCCGAGGCGGGTGGATCACGAGGTCAAGAGATCGAGACCATCCTGGTCAACACGGTGAAACCCCGTCTCTACTAAAACTACAAAAAATTAGCTGGGCATGGTGGCGTGTGCCTGTAATCCCAGCTACTCAGGAGGCTGAGGCAGGAGAATTGCCTGAACCCGGGAGGCGGAGGTTGCGGTGAGCCGAGATCGCGCCATTGCACTCCAGCCTGGGTAACAAGAGCGAAACTCCGTCTAAAAAAAAAAAAAAAAAAACTCTTCCAAGCATAAACAAAAACTTCAACTTCAACTGTTTGATGTCCAAAACAACAATTACAGGAGAAAACAAAAATCAGTTTTTAATAATAGAAAATTAGCCTATATAAGGAAAACAAGGAAGTCCACAAAACATAGCAGGTTGGTCATAAATGAAGACTATACCTAATATCATTTGAGAAATACTTTGAAAAGGACCCCAAAAGCAATACATCACTTTTTATAACACATTTTTTAAAAACAAAGTGGGCCAAAAAATCTGAATAACAATTTAATAATAAGGATCTACAAGAGGAACACTCAGGAAGTTCAGGTAGCAAATTGGGTAAATTAATCATTTCTCTTGGTCTTCATGGGAAAAACAATCACTACTACAGGGGAGACTCATGTATCATAAGTCTCTTTTGAAACATACAAGTCAGGTCTTCTATATTAAATAATGGTACATCCCCATGAGTGGGCAAAAAAGAGGCAATGAGGTTTTAATGTGAGTAAAGCACATAATTATGCAACTGAGGGAAAAAATATCCTCAAGTTCATATTAAGACACTGTGTCAGTGCAGGGAAAGGACACTGCCTCAACATACTAATGCCAAAAAAATCAATTAAAATGCTACTAAGCAGCATCAAGTAGAATATTGAAAAACAGGCAGAAATGTTGCCTACTTCTATTTAAAACTGTGGTTTATCCATGCTGGAAGAAACATACATTTCTGTCTACTGACGTTAAGAATAATATAATAGAACTGGACTAGAAATGGAAAAAAAAAAAAAGAAAGGCCTAAAATAGCCAAGGAGATTATGGAACACAAGCCACAGTTTATGTGCTTGAAAGTTGTACTTAGGCTAGAAGTTACACAATCCCTCTAGGCAGCCTGTCTCAGTATGTGAATATGGCTACCATCTTACTAAGCACTTAATCGTAGACCAAGCATTGTGCTAATCACTTTATATTCATTTTCTCATTTAAACTTCAAAATAGCATTATTATCACCCCTTTACAGATAAAGACACTGAGGTTGTAGATAGGTTAAGTAATTTGTCCTGTTTCACAAAGTAACTAAAAGCCTGAATATGACTTAATGGTAACCAAGCCTCTGGGTAAATATTTTACACACCATGTTACACTGCCTTCCCCACCCTCACTCCTACCCATTAATTGGACTCTGCTTCCCCACCATCCCTTGAGTGAGGCTAAACTAGTTTGCCTACATCTTGCCGTGATATAACAAATTAAACAACTATAATTCTAAATATGTGCAAGAGAGACCATGTTTTATTCAACTTTGTGTCCCCAAAGCCTAGCCATTCCCTAGCACAAGGTAAATGTTCAATAGATGTTTGGTAAATTGATGTGAGTTGAATAAATACAATGCATATTGTACAATACAGTAAACTTTTGACAAGAAACACAGTTGCTTGTGGTTGAATACATGGAGCCTGTATTTTAAAAACTGAATTTCAGGGACTGCAACAGACAAAGGCTAGACTTTTCTACGATCAACACACATTTGCTGTGACATAAAGGAATGGCCAGTGTAGTGCTAGTAGGTATAGAACAGGATGAGTGGATCACAGAAAATCAGTGCATTAAGGAGGGTTCCATGTGACAAACAATGGTGACCAACTCTGGCTAATTACTGAAAAAATGAATTCATTGCAAACTACTGGATAATTCACAGAATCAACACACAGGCTGAAGAACCAGGCTCAAAATACAAGCAGGAAAATATAGGTAACCGGAACCCCTGCAAAGGCCACATGCCAGGAATGTGTGATTAGATGCTGAGCTGTCACCACTGAACTTTGGGTACCACACCTGAAACTGGCACCACCTGTGACTTGGGGAACTGTGCTAAAACTGCTGACACAATCACCTGTGGATACTGGATGCCACAGCTTGCACCATCACCTCAAGAAAGTCTGAACCGTCCCTGCTTCTTTAGGTTAACTCCCTGAGGATTCGAATTCTTGGGCAGGAGAATCTATGGCTGAGGTTAGCAAACCTAAACTTGTGAGGGAGAGCAAATGCCTGATTTTTTTTTTTGCTCTGTAATAAGGTGAGCCCTGCTTCTCCCCTAGGTGCACCCAAGATTCCTCAGACATAGAAAGTAAATGAAGATGCTAGGGGATCACAACAGAAAGATATGTATTTATTACAAAATCGTGATCTAAGAAAAGGATCTAGAACTAGGTTAGGATTAGCCTCCCAGCTAACGAAGTTTCCAAAAATTTGGAAGTTTCTAGTATGGGGAGCTACACCTCCAGGCTTACTCTGTTTAGCAGGAGGGATGCATTACTGGAAAAGGTAGGGCACACCGAATCAGCACTGTAGAGGGAGATTACCACTGGGATCCCGGGAAGGTGCATTTTCTACATTGTAAATTGGCAATTGTAGTTTTCATTCGCTTCAGAGGCCCTGAAGTTATGACATGCCTGTGGACATAATTTCTTACCACACTGTTAAGACATTTATTAGTAACTATACTTCCTCCCAGGCTGCAATAATTGATGCATGGGATGCCCTTCATAACAGTGATGAGGATGGAGCCAGGCACAGTGGCTTGCAATCCCAGCACATTGGGAGGCCAAAGTGGAAGGATCTCTTGAGCTCAGAATTTCAAGCTAGAGAGACTTTGTCTCTACAGGAAAAAAAAAAAAAGTTAATTAGCTAATTAGCCAAGCATGGTGTCTCAGCTACCTGGGAGGCTGAGGCAGGAGGATTGTTTGAGCCCAACAAGTCAAGGCTGAAGTGGGCCATAATCGTGCCACTGCACTCCAGCCTGGGCAACAGAGTGAGACCCTGTCTCAAATTAAAAAAAAAAAAAATGTATATATATATACATATGTATATATACACACAGATATATATATATACACACACAGAGTTCTTAATAAGTATCAGGAGCTGCTACGGGCTTTACATGTACTAAATTATTTTATTCTCATAATAACCCTTTGAAGTAGATACTATGATCACATTCATTTTATGGATGAGGAAAGTGAGGCAAAGAGGAAACTTAACTTGCCCAAGGACACAGAGCAGCGCCCAGACTGGAACCAGGCAGTCTGCCTGCAGAGCCCTCCTCTCCACCACCTCTCTTTTGAAAGGATTGCCAGCAAGACTTAATGAACTGATGGTTTCATTTTTTCATTGATTTCCTTGATCACCCACTACAGAAAATTAGCATTTTATACATCCAGCCTAGTACATCTGTGGCTCCTCCAGCATTCCCACATGCACACTTTTATCAGCCCTTATATGGATCAAACCAGGGAAATGGGTGGCAAGTCCCACTCGCCACCTCTGGCTGGCTAAGCTTTTGATGGATCTCAATCTGCTACACTTACTGATGGACCCTGAGAAGTATGTATATTACTATTGTCCTCAGCACTGTAATGCATGTTTATGCATATGTATTTTTGACATAAAAACATTTATGAGATAACCACAACTGTATCAAATCAGCACTGCTTGAGGCAGCCCTAAATGAGGTGTACCTACATATTATTTGTCATTTATCATGTGGTGGTAATATAGTTGTGTTTAAGCTAGTTCCTTAATGAAATGCATTCAGAAATATATAATCAGTTCTCATTATACTTAATATTCTTTTTTCCATTTTGCTACTTTTTTCAATATTTTATTATGAAAATTTTCAAACAGAGAAAAAGTTGAAAGAACTCTATAGTGAACATCTATACACCTACCATGTGGATTTTACAACTAACATTTTGCCATATTTGCTTTTATCACGTATCTGTCCACCTATTCGTCCTTCTATCCATCCATCAATCCGTCTTATTTTCTAATGCATTTCAAAGAAATTTGCAATACCAGAACGTTTTCTCCCCAAATGCCTTGGCATGCGTATCATTAACTAGAGTTTAACATTTGTTTATAGTTCCTTTTTAAGGCAAAATTTACATTCAGTGAAATGCAAAAATATGAAGTGCAACAGTTGATGAGTCTGACAAATGCATATCTGTATAACCCAAACCCTATCAAGTTACAGAACATTACCATCATCCTAGAAAGTTCCTTTGTGTTTCTTCCCAGCTGATCCCAGCTCACATGACCACAGAGACAATCACTGTTCTGATGTTTTTCACCATAGAGTAGCTTTGTTTATTCTAGAACTTTATATAAGTGGAATCACAAAATATTTACTCTTTTGTATACTTTTTTTATTCAGTATAGCTTTTGAGTTTGGGGTTTGTTTTTATTTTTTCATGTTGTATGTATGAATGATTTGCCGTTTTTATTGCTAGGTGGTATTTGTTTTTTGAATCTGGATTGTTTCCAGTTTTCATTTATTATGAATAAAGCTGTTACAAACATTTTTGTACAGTGTTTTTTCTGTGGGCATATTTTTCATTTCACTTGAGTAAATACTTAGGAGTGGAATTTCTGGATCATAAATAAGTTGTATGCCTAACAATGTAAGAACTCTCAGACCATTTTCCAGAATAGCTAAACCATTTTACACATGTACCAACAATAACTAAGTGTGCTGGTTGCTCCACATCCTATCCAACATTAGGTAATACCAGACTTTTAAATTTCACCCATTCTATTGGATATTAAATGTTAGCCCATGTGGTTTTAACTTGTATTCCACTGATGACTGATGAGATTGAGCATGTTTTCATGTCTTTATTATTGGCCATTCACGTACCTTCCTTTGTGAAGTGTCTATTCAAATGTTTTATTCATATTTTTAGGTTGTTTTTCTTTTTATTATCATAATATATTTTATAAGCTCTAAGTTAAAAAATGCTTTCAAGTCCATAATGCAAAATACATGACCTTGGCTGCTCCAGGTCACATTTTGTCTTTATATTAGCACCTATATTAATAAAAATTTTAATTTCTCATTAAAGAAACTCAAAGCCAATTTTTTTAAGACAAACATATTTAAGCCTCCTCCTCATGATGAACCTGTACATACAGCGGGTATATTTAGAAATTGAACTCCTAGGCAAATGTTAAACTCCTTGGTCTATGTACACATTTCTATAAAATAAGAATAGATACATATATATCACTTCCTCCCATTCTACATCAGTGATTATAACCTTCTGATGATCTATTGTGTTTTCTAGGATCTCTGAACTTCAGAGTAAAAATTCCATATCTTTCCATTTTTTTCCAGACAGGACCCTGATCTCATCTTCTAAGGAACAAGTCTTGACTGACCTTGTATGTGAATTAGTTCTCCTGACTAACCTTCCAGGTATTTGTAAATCACCTCACTTATTCCACCTGACTTCCTAATTATATTGCTCACTTGGGAAACTCAGTATATGACAGCAAAAGTGTTGTCAATGCAAATCCTTAGTATTATAAGGATGTGAATAAAATAATATTAATAATATGCACAGAACATGTTATAAAGAAGAGATGAGTAAAGTAGAATGCTTGAGATCCTTTAAGTTTCAAAATAACAGAAACCCAGATGGAATTAGATTAGTCAAAAAAGGAAATATATTTGTTTGAATGCTATAAGAAGGGCAAGGCTACAACTGGACGTCAAGACAGGGACTTGAATATGAGCAGAAACCCGGATCCCACCAAGACTTCCTGTCTCCTCATTGCTTTTCTCTGCAAGTTTATTTTATTCTTTTAAATTTTCAAGCAGATGACGAAGAAAATGGCTGCCTAGAGCTACCATTACCTCCAAAGAACAACAGATCATTCTTTCACTGGTTCCTAGTTCAAAAATCCAAACGATGAGTTCTGACCACCTTTTAGCCATCAACTGGGACCAAGTGTAATGTCTGTGGAAACATGGCAGCTCACATTCAAACCAACTGACTGGAGTGCTAGAAGGAACATTTATCAAAAGGAATGGAAGGAGAGTGAAACCTGTGAGGCAGACAAAATAATGGAGATTTGCTACAGATAGTATAACCAGAGCCCCAGAATGATTCAGGCTCATGAAGGAGAATGAAGCTACAAAGGTAGAGAAGGACTGAGGGAAAATTTTAATGTGGGATGATAAGAGCAAAAGCCTATTTCTGTGGAGACAGAGCTCTCTCCATCGCCTTCTTTTAGATAAGATCTTTAAATAAATATGTAATACTAGTCCTAAAATGTTCTGTCTCCTCCCTACCCACACCCAAAAAAAAGCACTCAGTATAACACAGGGCAAATCCTAACCCCCTTCATTGACTATCTCCAGTCCATTTGTCTGCTGTTTCTCCTCAACACCAAAATACCATACAAGATTTTATGTAGCCCAATAAGCCCAACCTTCCACTTTTTGAAATAATTATAAGTAAACAAACAAAGGAAGCTAGTCACAACTTTCAAACACACTATTTGCTTAAAACAAAGATAACCACCTTTGAGGTGGATTGAATTTATTTTTCAACAACACCAATGATTTGGAGAAAAAATGATTTGGAGAAAAAATGCAGGAATAGTTGAATCAAACAGAAATTAATTAATTAGGCTGACAGTGGGCTAACACAGTAACTTACTCCACTCTAAGTGACTAAGTTAATTTTTTAACCAAAATAAATATATTTATGTGCTGAATCCAATAATGGTTTAATATTTGATTTTTCAATGTGGTATTTCTACTGTGGTGTACATCCTCAATAGATGCTTGTTAAATAAGTGATGCAGGGTCCATGGAAACAGAAAGAAAGAAAAACATACCTCTTCCTTTAGGAAGAAGGTCAAGAAAAGCTTCGTGAGTTCATTAAGAGAACAAGGTGGGTAAAGAAACTGTAGATAACTAAAGACTATGTGGAACAACATTGGCCTGAACAAGCCAGGAAATGCCAATTAGTTCACTACAATAAGAATGGAGAGGACAAATGGGAGACAGTGGTGAGATATGCAGTAAGAAAAGTAGGCAGAGGTCAAATCATAAAAGGTTTTATGTCATGATAACAAATTAAATCTTCATTCAAAAAATGATGAAGAGCCTCTAAATATGTTTAAGCTGAGAGTAGGTGAGAGAGGAAAAAATAATATTTGCCAGCTTTCACACCTTATAAAAATCATAACAGATGTTGAATTTTGATTTTGAGTCATAAGAAAACAGATTGAAGACTTCTAGGCCAGAAGTTAAGGAGAGTAATTATAAGTAAGTATTATATTAATTTATGAGTTAAATGATGAAAGGCCTAAACTGAGAGATTATGAAAATATTTTGTCAGAATAAATGATAGGATTCGAATCTTGTAAATGAGGGAGATGAAGAGATGAGAAGTTCCTGGCTTCTAGTCTGGTAACTAGACTATGTTGGTGCCACTCTCCAAGATCAACAATATGAAAGGAGAAAATTTATAAGGGGGTAGTAATTAGCTCAATTTAGGATGTAGTATGTTCCCTGAGATACATCCAGGTGAATCACATGCCCAGGAGGCACTTGGAATTGTGTATCTATCATTTGAGAGAAAGGACTGAGTAGAGAAAAAGATTTGGAACCACAAGCAGAAAGGTGGTAATTGAAGCTATGAATTTGCATAAGCCAATCTAAGGGAACAAAGGAAATTTTTAAAAAGGCTCTAGAATAGAAGCCTGAATTATGTCCAATTTATTTTTTTTAGCCTGATTCTCAATAAGGTACTTATTTATAAAAATTTAAAATATAAAAAAATGCACCTCAACTGAAAAATTAGTATAGGACATAAAGGGATAATTTGTTACATGAAAAATACAATACAGTACACACATAGAAGGTGTGGTTAATTCACTTGTAAGAGGGTAACTACATTCAACAGCACAACCCCCTCAAAGGATCTTGAGTCAAAACCCTCTACTTTCAGCTCAAGTGGGTAGTGGATGTGGGAAGACACAGACGGCATCTTGCACACAGATATTCTCACTGAAGGCCAAGTGCTAACCACAGTATTTTTTGTACTGATGTCTAGATAGCTAGAGAGTGTCCTGAATGGCTGTGAGCCATTTGCCCAGGTCATGAAAGGTGTCCATGATGTGAGAGATGCCCTAAGTTAAAGGTAAGTAGCAGGGCGGCAAACAACAGTGGCAATGGAACAAAATGCCATGAGACAGCAGCAAGATGGGGCACGAGTTTCTTGTGAGCCAGTAAGAAGGGTGGATCTCAGAATTTCCTGTAGTCTGCTAATGATGATTTGAATGGTAGGTAGAATTATAAAGCTGAAACATGGGCATGGGTATGAAGCTACCACCCTTTCACTAGCATGATATACTTCTCTGACATGGCAAATCTCTGAAAGAAAAAATGAGTCCTCCCCCTTGGGTTCTCAAACAAACATTTTTCAGAGTTGGCCTAAATACACTGCAGGATGCTTATAAAACCTATCCAAAGGAGGGAGTTATGTGACAGTAAGTCAGAGAAGTAAATCATGTCACCCAAGAAGATCGTGATTCTTTAGTCCCAGCATTCATCCAAGAGGTAATTCATTGAGTTTTGGAAGATGGCCATGGAGTACATATGCCAAATAGTCTTACCACATATTAAGACTTATCAAAATACACCTGCAAGGATGGCATCTACATGCCACCTTTCTAGGAACAATGATAAAACTGTCCTCGCTGTCAAATTTCATAAAGACTTACACCCCACGTTCAAGAAAAAACACTGATAATGATGATACTCTACCACTTATTGAGTACCTCATGTGCCAAGCCCTATCCTGAGAACTGTGCAGGTATTAGTTAATTTAATTCTCACATCAGCCCTGCGGTAGATAAACAAGACTTCTAGCAACTTCTATAAGGTCACATAGTTAGAAAGTAGTAGAGTCAGAAATCACAGCCAGATCCTCCTGGCTCCAAAGTCTGTGTTCTTCAGTTTATATTATATATTGCCTTTTCTACTGAGAGCCAGTAAGCTGTATATGATGAGCATGCTGAAGTAACAGTTGTCTTGCCAGAAATGGTGAATACCACTCCACCATTCTTTTTCTTATAAAAGTGAACCCACAGGAGATGACAGATCATCCACCGTAAGTATTGTCATATTTGAAAGGACTTCGGTCTTGAGTTGAAAAGAAAGAACAGCCTTGGTTCGGTGGCAGCAGAAATGTTAGGCTCTATCACAAGCCATCCCAGTGATGGGCACAGAACGTGGAGGCCAAGGTAGGTCTTCTGATTTCCTGCATGAGAATTCTCACCTGTTTGCAGTAGAGTTGTTTAAAATTCCTGGCAGAGAGGAGGCAAATGGAACGGCACATAGCCAGAACAACCAAATGTTGATGGTGGAATTGTGAAGTGACTTAAAATCTGTCTAAAGCATACTTAGGGGGAAGTTAAAGTAGGTTGATTATCCAGTGAAAAGTAGACCAAGTATTCTTGACTAACTCTTTAGATACAGGTTAAGGGGGATATTCTCTTCAGAATGTGGCCTCACAAATAAGTACACCCGTGGACAATGTCTGAGCTTTTGAGTCAGATAGAGAACCTGGTCTGCTAAAACAGAACTGCCCAATACTGCATCATGGAAGCTGGAGTCCTTGGCTAGGAATACCTCTGAAATGCAGAACACTCATCCTTAAACTGGGACTTAAAAGATGGTAAGAGTGGGAGACCCACTGTCCCCTGTGGAATTACAAGTCTGGACTGCCAGCAGCAGTGGATAAACATACATGCATACTTACATATCAACAGAGATGGGTATACCACTAGTATTGTCTCCACCCTGAGGACAAAGTCTACCAATTCAGAAAAGTGTTAACGATTTCAGTTCCAGTTCAGTGTGAAGAGCTCTCCTGAGGCTTCCTTGGAGTTGAGCCCAAAAAAACCTGAGTCATTCCATTCTACCTCCAGGGTGAGAGGCCGAGAACAATCACTGACCCCCACCTCATGCTGAAGTCTATGGACATCGCTGATGGTATTCCCATCTGCTGTCACAGTGGGATAAAGAATACTGACAATTACAATGTGCTTTGGAAACACAAAATGTCTAATAAGACTTTCTTCTTTTTTTCTGGAATCACTTCTATTTAGTTTCAACAACAAAATATACATATATATATTCTAGCCAAGGTTAATAATAATATTCTCCCTAATATTGTGGCCATTGTTTGTTCTGTCTATGATTACTAATATTTTTTTCTTCCAACTTTTAGTTTAGGTTCAACAGGTACATGTGCAGTTTATTACATGGGTAAATTGTGTGTCACTGGGGTTTGGTGTACAAATGATTTCATCACCTAGGTAGTAAGCATAGTACCCAACAGATAGGTTTTTTAGCCTCCTCCTTCTCCCACCTTCCACTTTCAAGTAAGCCCCAGTGTCTATTGTTCCCCTCTTTGTGAACATGTGTACTCCATGTTTAGCTCCCACTTATAAGTGAGAACATACTGTATTTGGTTTTCTGTTCCTGCATTACTTTGTTTAGGATAATGGCCTCCAGCTCCATCCCTGTTGCTGCAAAGGACATGATTTCATTCATTTTTATGGCTGCATAGTATTCCATGGTGTATATGTACCACATATTCTTTATCCAGCCCACTCTTCATGGGCATCTAGGTTGATTCCATGTCTTTGCTATTGTGAATACTGCGTGATTAATATACAAGTGCATGATTCCTTTGGTTATATATCCAGTAATAGGATTGTGGGATCAAATGGTTGTTCTGTTTCAAGTTCTTTGAAAAATCTCCAAACTGCTTTCCACAATGGCTGAACTAATTTACATTCCTACCAGCAGTGTGTAAGCATTCTCTTTTCTCTACAATCTCACCAACATCTGCTGTTTTTTGACATTTTAATAATAGCCATTCTGACTGACGTAAGATGGCATCTCATTGTGGTTTTGATTTGCATTTCTCTAATGATTAGTGATGTTGAGCTTTTTTCCATATGTTTGTTGTCCACATATATGTCTTCTTTTGAAAAGTGTTTATTCATTGTAACTACTAAAATTGCACATGGAAATGACACAGAAGAGTTGTGATTATTTCATTTGTTCCCTAATGGTCACTACTGAAATTCAATATGAAGTTATTATTTGATTTTGTCCACAAATAAATAAGAATATTATTTCACTCCTACCACCTTGGAAGGAATTCAGCCTTTCTTGGAGCTCTGCTGAAAAAATGAGTCCTCAGAAAGTCAAAGCCTCATCTGTAAGATGATTTATAGAAATTTAAGGAACAGAGTCTTAAGATCTGGGAATAAATTGAATACTTTTAAAAACAGTTTAAATAATGTTATCATTCCATTATCAAAAATGATTGATTACTTCTGAATATGTAGTAATTTTCCAGATTATCTTCTACAACTGTAACTTTTACACTGAAAACTGGATTTTCATTATAGAATGGCACTGTGACAACTGAGTTTTCTTTCGATAGTAAGTGAATTGACAGTTATTTTATATCAACCAGACTTTAAATATTTTTATGCAAAATCATAATTATGTAAACATTTGACAAATTATTCTAACCCAGAACATATACTGGAGAGAACATTCCTGAATCATTTCTTCTGACTCACTGACCGACTATCACATTTATAGGCACTGATCTTTTGATTGGGTCGATTTTATATTTTCCAGGTTTAGTCAGATTTCAGACTTAATCAATTCCCTAAATTAACTTTATAATCAACTGTCACGTGTCTTTTCATTCAGAAAGAAGGAGGGCAAAAGTTAGAACTCCAACAAACTTACAGTAAGTTGCTTAGCCACTCTGGAATTAAATTCCTTATTTGTAAAATCAATTAGGAGGAGGAGGGAGGAATTCTGTAAAATTCTATGAGTACTGCTAGAACTTGAAATCATTTTCATTTTCTTGATTCGTCTTTCAACTTTTCATCTTTATTTGTCTCTTGATTACCACTCAAAAATCCTCTCATTTACCTCTTATTAATTCCCTTTTCCATTCCCTTCAGTGGCCTTTCAAAACTTTCTCTTCCTCTAGGTTCCTAAAATCCCCAATCACAAGACTCCACTTCTAGTTTACTACTTTTCTGAGAAAACTGGAGCCAGTTGAGTTGTTTTTCTTTCTACTTCCTTTCTCTTCCCCTCTGAATTCCTTCATACTGTATATTGTATTTTGCCTTGCAATCTTTGGCTCCAGGATGAAATAAATGTCTCTCCTTCTGGCAAGTCATGTCCCTCGCTTTTACTCTTAATCATGAACCCTCCCAAATCCTTACTTCCTTGCTCCTTCCATTCTCTTTCTTGAATCTTTGATTTCGCCAGACTAGTGACCACTTCTTCTGCCTCCTCAAGTAGATGAAGTCTTTAAAAATAAACAAACAAACAAACCAAAGCTTCTCTGGACTCTGCCCCCTCCCACAAGTTTCCTCCTCTTACCATCCCTTCAAAACCCAAACTATTACAAGAGTGGTTTACCTTTGCTTTCTACATTTCTTCACTAGCCCCTTACTCACAAATTCTTTCTAGGATTACAAATAACCTCCTACACATCAAACCAACTTCATTCTCTCAAGCTTTCTACAGTATTTAAAACTATTGATAGCCTTGTGACTCCTGAAACCCTCCATTCCTGTGGTTTTCTTTTCACTGTGAACCATTCTGATTCGCCTGAGAATGTCCTGGCCATGCCTTCTCTGATTCTTCTTGACTCTCCTGCCCTGTCACACAAGGTCTTCACTGTGGTTTTAGCCTTAGTCCTTCTCTCTGCACTTCCTCAGTCTATCCATTCATGATCCACTTCTTTGGGACTCCATTGACCCCTGAATCTCCTGTCCAAAATTTCTCTCCCAAGCTCCACACGTATATCTCTGCATGAAAGATAACTTCACCCATACTACTAGGGCTTCTTAAAATCATAAACCTTCTTTTATTCATTTTTGTACTTCAACCCCTCACCTCCACCATCCAGAGCCTAAAACAAGGTTTAGGAACTGAATAAACATTACTTAAACTGAACAAAACAGTGCTTCCCACCAGCACATAAAACTCAGCCAACACAAAATTAACAGCAGTCTGGTCCTCCTGACTTTCCTATTTCGACTTTCATATTTCTCTTACCAACTTCTAATCCTCAGAATTTAAAATCTGAGCTTTGACTTTGACTTGTTCTTTTCCCAGTCCCTTATATCTAATAAATTATCATGTTGTTGAACCTGCCTTCCTTATATATTTTAAGTCTATCCACTCATTTTACCTTCCTTCCATCATATCCTCAAAGCCTTAATTACCTCCCACATATTTTCTTGTAACAGTTTCCAGAATCAGTTCCTCCATTTCTCCTACATTGTATGACTAGGTTAATATTCATTTAATGTACTTCTCATATATTACTCCACACCTCAAAAATTGTTAATATTTATCCCTTGCCTAGGATTACAAACATGTTTCCTTAGTATCCAAACTTCTTCATAATATAGCCCCCAAAATGCTTATATGCTTAGAAGGACTAAAGATCTACTCAAGTTACCTAAAAAAGAAAAGATTGTTTTTGAGATACAGTGTCCAGGCTGGGGTACAGCAGTGCAATTTCGGCTCACAGCAACCTCCATATCCTAGGTTAAGCGATTCTCTTGCCTCAGCCTCCCAAGTAGGTAAGACTACAGGTGCGCACCACTATGCCCAGCTAAGTTTTGTTTTTTCAATAGAGATGGGGTTTTGCCAAATTGGCCAGGCTGGTCTTGAACTCCTGACCTCAGGTGATCTACCCTCAGCCTCCCAAAGTGCTGGGATTACAGGCATGAGCCACCATGCCCAGAATCTTCTTTTTTAAGAGACATAGTCTTGCTATGTTGCCAAGGCTAGCCTCTAACTCCTGTACTCAAGATTCACCTGTCTCAGCCTCCCCAAAAGATGGAACTACAGATGTGCACCACCACACCCAGGTAAGAAAATGTTTTAAACCACCCTCATTGATCAACTGATAACTGCCAGAAAACAAGAAAGCTCTAAAACGCAACCACTCTCTCTTTCTATCCGTGTTGCTGCTTCTCCTTTCAGTTTCCCTTCTATTTCCCTGCTTCCACTGTTTATGCAGTTTCCCTTCTCTCATAGTTTCGGCTAACATACAGCACAATGTGGTCACTCCCAATATCTTTTAAATCTTGATAACTCTCAACACTTCCTTGTAGTTTCTGACCCCACTTCTAGTTGGTTCAGTCTCTTAAGTTACCAATTCCAAATGGCCCATCTTTTCATGCTAGACCATAGAAATGTCACAGAACAGCCTCTGGATGATGTGTACTTGAATCAGAAGCCCGCTCTACTCCAATGAACTGTGATCCAATCACATGGGGAATGGACAGGATAATAGGTTCAGAGAATAGAATCATTGGAAGCAGGGCTGTGAGCAGAAGAGATTCTTTGAGAAGAAGGTGGGGAAGAGCAAGCAACGTTCAACACCTCCAAGGCATTACATTCTCCTGTGTATTCTCCTACATGCAAACATACTCCTTTCAAAGTGGAATTGCTATCTCCCAAACCCATTCCACAATTCATTATCCCATGCCTTTGCTCATACTGTTCTCTCTGCTTTGAGTAATCTCTACCCCCATCTTATCACCTCAAAATGTACTAGCCAAAGGTTATGAATGTATAGAAAAGTAATTCAGAAAACAGTCAATGTACAACACAAAAAGAAAGTGGTAAAAAAATCATTTGAGCACAATCAAAGAAACAAAACTAAAAATAATGTGGGATATTGCCAATTAAATTAGCTAAATAAATTTAGAATGATTAATGTACATTATGATGAGAGTTTTATTTCTTCCTATAAAATATAGCTAAAGGTAAATGCATTTAACTCATGTCAAAATTCTGCAAAGTGTCCAAATATAAATAAAAAGAAGATAAGCACATCTAATATCAAGAAGCTTGAAAATAATAACACCATATCAAGTAGTAGTGAGAATACAGTATGGCTGATGACATTGCAAAATAGTAGAACCTTTTTGGAAAGCAATTTACCAACATGATTCATTTTGGAAAATACAGAAAAACCTAAACAGGAAAACAAAATTACTTTCCAATTTGATCATCTAGAGATGACTTTTAACATTTTGGTACATAGCATTCAGTAGTCTTGTATTATATACATTTTTTCTTCTTTTTCTTTTTTAAACAAAGTTTACATCAAACTAGGTATATCATTAACTGCTTTTATTATCTTTTTTAACTCTGAATATCATGAACCTTTTCCTATGTCATTAGCTGTCTTAGAAAAAATATTGCTTTTAATGGTTGCATAGTAATCTATTATATGAATGGGTGATGATAGACTTTAACAAAAAATTCCTAATGCTAGACTTCAGATTCTGTCTTCTTTTTCATTATTACTGAAAGACTGTAATAAACCTCCCTGTATGTAAATCTTTTGTGCACACTTCTGATTATTTTCTTAAAATGAATTATCAGAGTACAAATATTTAAAAGAATTTTTTAAAAGTACTTCTAAATGTCAATTTAACCAAAACTGTGACCTGACAGTAGAATAAGAAAGGCAGGAAGGAAGAAGAAGGAATATATAGTATAAGAAAACTAAAGCCTCACTATCCATAGCAGAAAGTCACTGGTGCATAAAATGAGTTTTAAAGTTAGTATAAGTCTGTTGTTTAGAAATAAGGAGGTGAAAAACTTAATAAAGTAGAATAGGGAACAGGAATCAGGTGTGGGAAAATATGCCACAGGACACTGGTGTATTCATTATAAGTCTTATTCAGTTTGACTTTTTAAACTATGCATTTATGTTGGTTTGATAAAGATACAAATCAAATTAAAAATAAAAACCAGCAGTATAATTCAGATATAAAATATAGCATATAAACAAGTTAGTTTAAGTGCGCACAATTCTCATAATTATGAAGGAAAAAACATATATATAAGCTACAAAGACCTTAAATTGATAAGTTTTTGAATTTTTACAAAGGACCCTCTGTAAACAAAGCATGTGCATAGGTGCTGTGAGACATACAAATAAATACTCTATTTTTAATGATTTCCAGAGATAAAACAACTATTATCAGCAGTAAAAATAGTCTCTCCACATGGCTCAGCTAAGTAATATTAGAAAATTGCCTATGCAGAAAATCTTCAAGTTTTTTCTCAAAAATTTATAAAAATAGAGGCAAGTTAACATACCAGCTATTCAAGGTAAAGTTTAAGAAAGCAGTTAATTTTTCTTCAGAAAAACTCTTTCATTTTCCCACCTATTAGAGAACCATGCTATAGGCAGTCCTCACCAAAATAAAAAAAATTAGAAAAATAACAGGAAAACTAGTATAATGGGAACAAATGAAGAATTGAAGACCTTTATTCTTGCCATTTTGCACTTGATAAATGTTTAGTTCTTCTTAGTTCATTTCATTCCTGTTCCAGGAAAGAGAAGAAATTCTGTTACACCTCAGAATATTAGTACCTTCAGAAAAAAATCCCAATAGTGGCACCAGACCCAAATTATTCCCCACAATTTGGAGGGCACCTGTATAGTAAATAATGAATCAGGTGAGTCTCCACTACCCAAAACTTTGTTTCTGTCTCCTTCACATTGTCTCCAAGCAGCATACATAATGGAGCTTTTAGAGCCAGACTCCTGTCTCTTGTTCCTTCCTCACAGTCTCTTTCTGTCCTTTTCCTCTTCACCACTCCACATTTCTCCCTTAATATCTTCCTCTCATTTTCCAAATCTTTCTTTCCTCAAACCTCATTTCTGGGTTTTCTCTCTCTCCGATAACCTCACCCTCTCTCCACCCACATCAGAGAACTGAGGTGAAGAAGGAGAACGTTTCTGGCTCTTCTTCTATTTCCTTACATGAAGAATAACTGCAAATTTTACCTCTGGGTAAGGGAAGTCTGGTAATGAGGGCATCTAACAAAAGCCAGCTGACATTTTAAGTATATCTCAGACTAAACTATGTGTAAGTTTATTGGAACTTCATGAACACTTTTATGTTTGCATTTGGGTAACTATCATTTGGGTACATTTATGTTTATTTTCAATGGTAAACTAAATGTATAATTGTGTTTTCTATTTCTACATTTATTATACTCCCTTTAAAATGTTTTGTCTAATGACTATCATGTTTACTTTAGCATCCACTCACATAATGCTTCCTTCCCAAGCCTTTACCAAAATCTTTGTCTCTACCAAATAAAGGGTATTTGGAAGAGAAAGGTGAATGTTCCTTATCCTCATCGAAGTCTCTGTACTGATCAACACAGGTCTCCATGCCAAGAAGTAAAAATTATTATTTCAATCCTTGGGAGCAGCTACATCCAAATATTATATGGAGGAAAGTTCAAGCTCGTGTATAACATGGAACTTTGAACTCTGAAAAATGTGATTTAGAATCCTCTAACAAATCTGACTTTTGGAATGAACATTCTATCTTCCAGTCATAATGGAGATATTACAAGAAGAACCTGGAAGGGGAAGATGATATTATTCTATTTGATGACTACATCAGCGAAGAAATGGGAAAGGATGCCAAAAATAGTTGGCTAAAAAGTAATATGGCTAGTACTTAGACTGTACAAGCAAGCCTTTACAGAAAATCTAAATTTTAAAAAATTATATTCAAAATTATGCTTAAAGTACAATAAATCCCAAAATACCACCTAAGACAGTCATATAAATTAGGATGGCACCCACGGGTCTAGGACTAAGGCAGAACCCATAGCCAATATTTGTCAGTGAATAGACAAACTGCTGAATAGAGTTAGTACAGAAATTTAGGATTAGACAGTTCTATCTTCTACCAGAACAACTAGGTCAAACTGTTCCCACTAACAGGTTTTCCAGTTCCTCTTCTGTAGTATCATGGGCTAACCAATCATAATCAATTTTTTAAAACTGTAACAGGCCCACTATATGTTAATCATTGTGTTAGGGTGCTTAGGGCACTTTTGTGCCCTCCATGGTGAACAAAATATCAAAATTCTAAGTAAAGACAAAATTAGTATTGCCTCCGGCTCCAACGTGGCTTGGCAAGGTGCTATCACTGGTTCTATCTTTATTTAAAATGCCAACATTTTGTTCATTGTGGATCTTTGCGTTGTTTAAATACTGCATTAAAATGTTATTTAACCTTGATTACTGAGTTTTTCAGTTTCCCTCTAAATTTTACATCCTAGGTGTGACAGTTAAGTTTATGTGTCAACTCAACTAGACCCTGGGGTGCCCAGGTATCTGGTTAAATGTTATTTCTAGGTGTGTGTGAGAGGGTGTTTCTGGAAGAGATGAGCATTTAAATTAGTAGACTGAGTTAAGCAAATTGTCCTTCCTAATATAGACAGGCCTCATGCAGTCCATTGAGGGCCTGAATAAAACAAAAGGCCAAGTAAGGGAGAATTCTCTCTCTCTGCCTGACTACCTTCAAGCTGGGGCACCGGTCTCTTGCCTTCAGTTCAGACTCGGGCTTGGACTGAAACCTACACCATGGGCGCTCCTGCTTCTCAAGCCTTCAGACTTGGACTGGAACTTTCTACCATCAGCTCTCCTGGGTCCCCACCTTGCCAACTACAGATCTTGGGACTCCTCAACCTCCATAATTGCATGAGCTAAGTCCTAAAAATAGTAAGTAGGTAAGTAACTAAGTAAGTAAATAAATAAATAAATAAATCCAGTTGGTTCTGTTTTCTGGAGAACCCTAACTACTACACTAGACAAGTGCCCCACTCTCTTCTTCCTAGTCTCTTAAAGTGATTTCTTTAGTTCACATGTTCCAGATGCAGCTACGAGATGCTAGAGTTTCCATCAGCCTGAGTCTTTCACGTACTAAGCCCCTTGCTAACCCATGAAGGACAGGTGGCATGAGAGAGAAATAAACTTTTGTTGAGTTAGGCCACTGGGATTTGGGGGTTAATTTGTTACCAAAATTGTCATAGTGGTTATTGTTGGATAGTATAATTGTGGGTGAAAAATTCTTCTGAAAAGGGAAGGTTTTGATCAAACCCTGCTTAGAGGTTACAACCTACAACAGGGATTGGAAAAGTTCTTCTGAAAAGGCCAGGTAGTAAAATATTTTAGGTTTTGTGGGTCTTGTGGTCTCTTCTACAACTCTTCAAATATACTATTGTAGCATTAAAATACCATAGACAATACTGAAATGAATGAGTGTGGTGTGTTTCAATAACACTTTATTATTAAAAACATGCTGTAGGCTGCGTACGGTGGCTCACACCTGTAATCTCAGCATTTTGGGAGGGCAAGGCGGGCAGATCACCTGAGGTCAGGAGTTCAGGTCCAGCCTGGCCAACATGGTGAAACCCTGTCTCTACTAAAAATACAAAAACTAGCCGGGCATGGTGTCACATGGCTGTAGTCCTAGCTAGTTGGGAGGCTGAGGCAGGAGAATCTCTTGAACTTGGGACATGGAAGTTGCAGTGAGCCAAGATTGCACCACTGCACTCCAGCCTGGTGCCTGGCAACAGAACAAGACTCTGTCTCAAAAAAAAAAAAAAAAAAATCACACTAATATACAATTTTATTCCTCTCTTTGCCCTTAAAATTATATCATATATGATATATGGTATATTATATCATAGGCTTTTCCCCATGCTATTACATCTCTTCATAAACATACATATAAAAGCCTCTGCTTCTAAGTTATCATTTCAGGCTTTTCCTAAATATTTTATATGCATTTTCTTATTTAATTCCTACAACTAGTTTACAAGAAAAATACAACAATATACCATTTACAGTCCTGAAAACAGAGGTTTAGTGAGCTTAAGCTATTAAGTGGCAGAGCTGGGACTCAGTGTTATCAGACTTCAAAGCCCATCCTCTCAACCTTTATGTGGATGTACTATAGAACTGTGGTCCAAGTGTGAGACACATCACTACTGCAATAGGTCATTAATCAGAAAGTGCATCACTGGAGTAAAAAAGGGTGCATCAAACTCCAAGGACCCATTATTACCAGTAACATGTGGACAACAGAAACAATGGTATCAAAACCAATAGAAGGATGATCAAATTTTCTAATTCTTTCTCTCTCTTTCTTTCTCTGAGAGATACTTGGAAAGATAACTGGCCTCTTTGGCTTCGTGAAGGCAGCTGGATTCTTGGACCATCTTGGAGAGAAGGAGAATCTAGAAATATAATGGACTCCTACCAATCTGGAAATTTGGAGTTAAGCCAAGTTTCAATAGAAAAAAAAAACAAAACAAAACAGAAGGATAGTAAACAGAGGGATCTTTTTAAAACTTAACTATAGCTATTCTGTCTTTATTTGATATGTATTCCCTACTTAAAGTAAGGATTAACGTACAGGTTTCTATTGTATACAAGCTTTAGTATTTTTTACATATTCATGTCTTGTCATGGTAATCCTATAAATTGTAAGGCTCACTGTGTGTCATCACATGTCTTAAAACTCATATTGAACTGAAGAATTTATATTAAAAACACTAGCTAGCCAGGTGCAGTGGCTCACATCTGTAATCCCAACATTTTGGGAGGCCAAGGCAGGCAGATCACTTGAGCCCAAGAGTTTGAGACCAGCTTGGCCAACAATGACAAAACCCCATCTCTACTAAAAATGCAAACCATAGCTGGGCATGGTGGTGCACGCCTGTAATCCCAGCTACTTGGGAGGCTGAGGCATGAGAATTGCTTAAACCCAAAAGGCGGAGGTTGCAGTGAGCCAAGATTGCACCACTGCACTCCAGTCTGGGTGACAGAGCAAGACTCCATCTCAAAAAAAAAAAAAAAAAAAAGCGCTAGTAATAAAGTAGTTCAAATATTACCTCCCTAATTGTTATAAGATGGCAAACTAAACTACATCAAACTTAACGCCTGTCAAGTTTTGTTTTAGTAGTAAGTCCATTCCTGGAGTAATCATAGAGCAGACAGACACATGAGAAACAGAAATGTATTAGCCTTCACAGTTCTAGAGGCTAGAAGCTTAAAATCAAGGTATCAACAGGACAACGCCCTTTGTGAAGGCTCTAGGAGAGGGTCCTTCCTTGCCCCTTTCTAGCGTCTGGTTGTTGTCGGCCATCCGTGGCATTCTTTGGCTTGTAAACACATTCCTAATCTCTGCCTCTGTTTTCACATTGCATTCTTCTTGTCTCCATGTCCAAATTTCTCTCTTCTTATAAGGACACCAGTCATTCAACTAGGCCCCACCTTAATCAATCAAATATGACCTCATTTTAAATTGACTGGATGTCAAAGACCCTATTTCCAAATAAGGTCACATTTATAGGTATCTAGGGTTAGGATTTCAACATTTGGGGGAAGGTGCACAATTCAACTCACAACAGTGGGTATAAATGTCTTCATGTCGTCTTTGGGTGTACAGGTGAGGATGGCAGAAAGAGAAAGATCGCTCTCCACTAACTCTACTGGAAGTCTCTATGTTGAATCTTGATAAATTTTTACCAATAGACTCTTATTTAAATACTCTTACCACAGAATTAAACAGATAGTTTTCAGCTCTTGAGCAGACTTTTGGCAGAAAAACTAGGTACATATACACCATATATAACAGTGTTCACCAATCAATCAATAAAAGGTGACCCAAGTTCAAACAAACCACCTTACAAACTAAATTTTAGCAACCAATTCATTTGAAATTTAGGAACTACCTATAATTTTGACCATTCTTCATTTTTCTCTCTTTTTCCTAAGGGGAAAGAGGCTGTTATTTAATATATACTATTTATAAATGCTACTGGAATTTACAATAATCCCTGAACTCAATTGTTGGCAACTAGTACTAACAAATCCTAAGGAATGGTGATAAGGACAATAATGATGATGCTGCCGATAATGACAGCAATAAATCTAAGCAGATATTTCTAAGAATGTAGTAGCCGCTGGGCGCGGTGGCTCACACCTGTAATCCCAGCACTTTGGGAGGCCGAGGCGGGTGGATCACGAGGTCAAGAGATCGAGACCATCCTGGTCAACATAGTGAAACCCCGTCTCTACTAAAAATACAAAAAATCAGCTGGGCATGGTGGCGCATGCCTGTAATTCCAGCTACTCAGGAGGCTGAGGCAGGAGAATTGCCTGAACCCAGGAGGCAGAGGTTGCGGTGAGCCGAGATCGCACCATTGCACTCCAGCCTGGGCAACGAGCGAAACTCCGGCTCAAAAAAAAGAATGCAGTAGCCTTCTATTTTTATAAGTAACTTTGTTAAAGTAGATAAATACATTCAAGTGTTTATTATTTCTTACATAATAAGTACAGATCGAGATCTGGAGCTTATTTTTAAAATTAAAAAAAAAATTAACCAAAGCTCAAAATAAATATATTCAGTAGAGAGAAAACAATAGTCTTATAACAATGTAGCCTTTAGCAGAGCACCTTGGGGTGATGAATCATTGTACTTGATGTCTTAAACAAGTTTACATATAATTAGAGAGACATGGAAGTTAAGGGGCTGGTATTGCTGTTTTACCCAGAAACCTAGCACCAGACATTTAATAAACATTCAGAGATTGTACTCATATTATATAAGGATTACAACTACCCTAACAGAAAAAAATTCTCTAGTTGAACTGTAAAATGATTTTTCACTTCCGATTCTGAGTCACTTATTGAAAATAGCAAGCCAAAAATAAAAGCACACAATCAGGAAAGACTTTTTGCTCTCATAACACTGTATATACACACACACACACACACACACACACACACACACACACACACACACACACACAAAACTCTTTATTTCCAGAGTAGCAGAAGTCCATTTTCTGTTACTCTCTTTCTCCCTGTCCCTATATATAGAGAAAAATCTTAAGATATATACTTATACATACATTGCATATATAATGCATACATACTTATAATTTGAGTAAAGTTTGTAGGGAATATTCACAAATATGCAGTGATAATGTTTCTTTGTTTGTGTGCTTGTTTGTTTTTTGAGATGGTGTCTCACTCTGTCACCCAGGCTCCCAGGCTGGAGTGCAGTGGCACGATCTTGGATCACTGCAACCTCCGCCTCCTGTGTTCAAGTGATTCTCCTACCTCAGCCTCCAAGTAACTGCAATTACAGGCATGCGCCACTGTGCCTAGCTAATTTTTGTATTTTCAGTAGAGATGGGTTTTGCCATGTTGACCAGGCTAGTCTCAAACTCCTGACCCCAAGTGATCTGCCCACTTCGGCCTCCTAAAGTGCTGGGGTTACAGGTGTGAGCCATTGCGCCTCACCAGTTTTTAGCTTTATTATTAATACTTACTTTCTAGGGACCAAATTTCATTTAAAATTATCTAGTAGAAGAATCTTTGGGTTTATATGTTATTTGATACATACTACACTTTTATTCTAAAAAATTAAAATCAAGCAGAACTACCATTTCCCCAAATCCTGGCTGCTTATTGCTAGTACCCTATACCTATTAGGCATAACCTTGCTTGATTCCAATATCTGGCTGTTCCTCTCTAATCTAAAGACTGGAATTTCTTTCTACTTCAAACCCTCTATTCCTCAATCTCTAATCCCGAGTTCCCATCTATACTGCTTTTCTCTTGAGACTTGACATGATTAAGACCTGATATTCTCAGTTTCAAGTGATCACTCCTCCAGTGGAATAAAGTGCCAGGTAAGCACTTACCTTAGACCAAAAGAACAAAGCAAAACAAAATGTTCCCTTACCAGAATCAACTAAGATTGCAAGATCTGAATTTACAAAGTGATGCTTCAGCTGTGTCCAACCCTCTTCTTACTCACTTACTCTCTCTTCTGATCACTTCTTTACCATGGCCTAGGAGCCCAATCACAGTTACATCTCCAAGGGGTGGGGACCATTCTTTCTGGGTTGCTTGGATGCTACTGCTCAGCCTACAACCCCCATGTTATTAGGCTTTGAAACAGGTTCTATCTATTTCCTCCATTCTGTTCTAAACAATTGAAACAACCTCTGATACATAGATACGGGTACAAAAACCTCTCTTTCCCATGAATTCTAGAAAATGCCAAAGCTCCAAAAATATATACCTATTTTTCCTTAAACCCCTATAGTTCTAAACAGCTCTATCCCTTCAGCTACCAATTCTGTCTAATTCCTAAATTTCATTTTGCCTGTTTTACACAGAACCACTCTGCTGCTGTTACCATAACTCACCAAATCTTACAGGCACTGACTCCAATAAATATCATTTATCCACAGAGCCCATAAATCAAGTATGAGCCAGATTTTCTAACCCATTTGGTATTCCTTCTTCTGTGGAATGAAAGAGGAGGTATAATGGTTTGGTGAATTGGTCAAGTCTGAAAAAATTAGTGCATGTCACACCAGGAAGGTAAAGAGCTAGTAGAAAATTCGGTAATACTTTGCTCAGAGAAATTTAAGAAACAATCGACTCAGTTGCAATAAATACGATGACTGTCTTTCTTTGGATCCCTTACATGTGAGAGACCAAGAATCCAAATGGAGGCAGAAATGGGAGAGGATGGTCAAATCTCAAGAAAGCCATGATAGTCTTAGAGCACACTTCTATAAGCCTGAACCCCTGGCATGATCTAATAGTTGTAAAACTCAGCTTGAGTATCATTGGGCAAGCAGGACCTTTGCCCACAGATTAATTAGTGTGCTCAAATGGACAAGGTCAGTTGATAAATAATATCTAGAGAATGACGCTAACTAAAATATTTCTTCTCAAACAGGTCTGAAATTGCTTAAAATTGAAAATACCTACCATCTAAATATAGTCCTGTATGTAGATAGACATATAATTGTTAAAGTGAAGAAATAAGATCTATTAGTGAAATTATTACCAGTCTTTGCCATGTCCAACCTTATAGGTCTGGACACTTGCCTTGGCATGATGGATGGAGCTTATAATGGAAGAATTATATCCACCAACAAGCACTGTATCACAAGCTTGATGCAAGAGCAACTTTTCTCACTGGAAAATTCAGTTTGACTTAGCAGCCACCAGCTTGTTGGGAGGGTAGTGTAGGAAGGGCATTACTCATTAAGAACAGATATGACATAATAACAACTACTGGCTCTACAAATGCTATAGAAACAGATTTTCCTTTTTAATTCACCTCTCCCTGCTAATGAAACTGAACATGATATGCATTATTTCTTGTCAACACTCGTAGTGTTGAGCTTTGGCCATATGTGGAAAGACTAATATTTATAAATAATGTTGAATGAGCTGTAGCACCACTTGATAATTACATTCTGAAAACTAAGTTTATGCTAATGGGATAACCATGATACTCAAAGAGATGCCTTGGGTAAATATACAACCCAGCAGTTCTCTGTTCACATCTCTACACTATGAGGCAAAAAAATAAAATAAAATAAAATAAATAAAAAAATCCCATTGATATTCTTGAAATCAACAACAGAAGTTACACATAAACAGTGCTTATTAAATATGAGTTTAATTTATGATAAAGTTCACAAATTAGTGCAGAAAAGAAGTAATACACAATAAACAATGCTGTGATAAATGTGCACCATATCTGTATCTCATAAATAGATTTCAGATGAATAGTTACACGTAGAAATCAAACTTGATAATGCCTATAGGAATATACAAAGAATTATATGTTAAAAATGTGCCATAGAAAAAAAGTTACAAAAGTAATCTTAAAAGTCTTGGAAGAGTTTTTGAAGTTTTTAAAGATTGATACATCTAACCCCATATAATAATTATCAAAGTTCCATATTCCCTAAAAGTGCAAAATCAAGAAGTAAAAGGCAAATGGGAAAATATACAGCAAATATGGCTGAAAAGAAGTTGATATATCCAGAGAATGCACAGATTAGTAAGAAAAAACCTAAAATTTCAATAAATAAATTATAAGTGGCAGAAGTAGGTAATTCACAAAGGGAAAAAGACAAACAGCTTGCAAACATATTGAAAAATGTTAAATCCCACTTATTATCAAAAAATAATAATCTGAATGACTATTTTTTGCCTATCCAGTTAGCAATATTTTTTAAAAGAATATTCAATTCTACTTCACCCCTACCAGAATTAGTAGAAAAGAAACAAACAGAGAAAATGAGACATGCTGATCATAAGGGGAAAATATTTAAGGATCTCCTCTGGCAAAAGGAGAAACACCACAGGGAATTAACTGCCTTCTCTCACACTCTAAGCAGTGCTGATGTCAGAGGTCCTATTTTATTTCCATCTACAATCCTAGGTCTCCTTCTTTCAGAAGCATGTTCTGAACCTTACATTACAAATCCACAACCATCAAGCCTTATCCATACTATACCTAATTGTAGTTTTCCACACTCTTTGACCTTAATACCTGACCTAGTGTCTCCCAGTCATTTCGATGGAGTCCTAACCTCTGCCGTCTGTTCCGAACTTGACTCCTTTTCCTGCTTCCATGATATATTCTCCTTCTATGTAGTAGAATGCCCAGTCTTGGCCTCCCCTGTCCAACCTGACATGTTCCTGTTCAAATTGTAGTACAGCATTATCTGTACCATAGCGCTAATAAAAGTATCTAGCTCTATTGCATACTTTCTATGATCCAGGAATCATGTTAAATGTTTTACATACATTATTCAGTTGAGTGTTTATAAGCCTCTGAGATGAGTAGGTACAAATATTTTTTATTTTACTTATGAGGGCTATGTTAAGAGACTTGCCCAGTCTCACACAGCTGCTGATTCCAACCCGAATCCATTTGACTTCAAAGTGCTCCCTACAGCCTCCCTGGGTAGAAGGGGCTTTTACTACATAGAACACAGCTGAAGGCCACAATTTAAGTTACAGAATAAATCTCTGTTATAACAAACAATGTACATGTAAAGTCCTACTGTATTTACAGCATCTAGCTGTAGGGAAATAAAATATTTCCTGGAAAACAAGCCTGTACCGAAATAGACAGTCTTATTTTTCATAAACCCTATTATTTTCTATGGCTTTTCTAGAAATAGGAACTAAGAGATTAAAACAAAAACAAACAAAAAATGCCATATCATCCCATAATACCGAAAAGCTACTGACTGGCAGGAAAACATAGTCAACTATGAAACCAGATAGTAGTATGCCAGGATGTTGAGTGGATCTTTTCCTATGCCTCCAGAACTGGCACAGGAGTTATAGATGAGGTCTACAAGCAATGGGGCTTTATATCTAAAGGGACAGTCGTATTCTCCCAGTGATTACTAGCAGGTAAAACCAACCCTATCACTGACAGCCATTAACCCTACCTCACAGTCCACGTAAGAATCTGGGGAGGCAGAGGAGAGTGTATAAGAGTCCCCAGCCTTGGGTAGAGTACAGTTTTGGCAGTAAGAAAATCTTTCCCCTCTCCCACAAAGCCAAGTATGTTCAGGGTAAAGGGAATGCCCTCCTCCAGGAGAATGCCCTGCAGAGTTAGGGGTGGCTATGAGACAGGGAGCCCACCAGCATCCCACTGCCCAGTGAGTAGAGCAGAGTGAAGCCCAGTGAGAGAGTTCTACGGAGGCCGTGGCATGAAGATTGAGGCATACACTTGAACCCAGAGACTTGTGCCACTTTCACTCCAGATTTCTGAAGGCAAGAGGCTTATTGGAGTAGTCCTGGAGCAGCACATCAAGGACAAGGTATGGCTTAGTAATCCTGGGAATAAAAGGGTGTGTGGCATCTCCACCCTGGCTTCACAACAGAAGGTATGGAAGAAAATCTCAGTGGTTTCCATTAGTCTACAGCAAGGACTACAGAGCAGAGGAAGGACAAAAAGGGGTACCCAGATAGACAGGGCAAACAAGGTGGCAACCTACCTAAAAGGGGACTGAAGGTAGGAACAACAGAGGTGCTGCCCCCCTCTAAGAAAGCCCTCATTGAGACAGGGATCAGGTTGACCTGAACAAGAAACCATCATAAGGAAACCATTATATCAGCAGAGTCCACCAGAAGCAGAGAGAACCAGAGTGACCAGAGTAAGACCAAGGGCACTATCCCACAACTGGCAGGTGGCCAAGTGTCTAAGAGTTTGTTACCTCCTCTCACCACCCCTAACCTGCCCCAATCCTGGACAACCTACATGTGTAGAGAGAAAGGGAGGAGAGAAATCTCAGATGCAGTCTCTCTGTCTCTCTCCCCTTCTCTTTCTGCATACCCCCCTCCAATCCACTTTTTGGGTCCCTCAAGCAATAAGTTAAGGGAAAAGTTTTAAATTGGATATGAATTTGGAATTTTAAACTGTATTGGATGGAACTTTGTTCATCAAAAATGACTGGAATGTCAGTGGTTGCTGGAAGTTAAGGAGGAGAAAAGGATGAGCAGGTAAAGCACAGAGGATGTTTGGGGATGTGAAAATACTCTGTATAATACTATATTGGTAGAGAAATGTCATTTTATATTTGTCAAATCCATAGAATGTATACCAAAAATAAACCTTAATGTAAACTATGGACTTTGGTTGATGATGTGTCAATGTAGGTTCATTGATTGTAACAAATGTACCACTTTGGTGGGAAATGTTGATAAGGAGGAAGCCATATATATGTCAGGAAAGGAGACATACGGGAAATCACTGTACGTGCCTCTCAGTTTTGACATGAACCTAAAATTGCTCTAAAAAAACAAAGCCTTGGCTGGGCATGGTGGCCACGCCTTTAATCCTAGCACTTTGGGAGGCTGAGGCAGGTGGATCACTTGAGGTCAGGAGTTTGAGACAAGCCTGGCCAACATGGTGAAACCCTATCTCTACTAAAGACACAAAACTTAGCCAGGTGCGGTGGTGGGCACCTGTAATCCCAGCTCTTCGGGAGGCTGAGGCACAAGAATCACTTGAATCCAGAAGGCAGAGGTTGCAGTTAGCTGAGATTGCACCACTGCACTCCAGCCTAAGCCCTAGAGCAAGACTCAGTCTCAAAAATAAAAATAATGAATAATAAATAAATAAATAAATTTTTAAAAGTATTTTAAAACATGTCTGGCACATGGTTGGCACTCAATTAATATTTGAATAGTAAATCAACAAATAGATGTCTTTTATGCAAAATTCAACTAAAAACAATAGTTTCAATAAAGTATTATCAACATTAGAAAAAAGGAATAAACTATTGATACATATAACTGTAAAGACTGACCTCAAAATCACTATGGTAAATCAAAGTCTCTATCAGATTTTAAAAAATAGTACATGCTATATGATTCAATTTCTATAAAATTTTAGAAAATGCAAAGTGTTCTATTGTAATAGAAAGCATATCAGTGTCTGGGGAAAGGGGTAAAGTGAGAAACGGATTATAAAAGGGCACCAGGAAACTCGGAGGAATAGAAATGTTCATTATTTTGATATTAGTGATGGTTTCACAAGTGTAGACCTATTCAAAATCTATCAGATTGTATCCTTTAAATATGTGTAGTTTATTGTAAGTCAACTATACCTCAATTAAAAGTTTAAAAATTAAATGATCAGAATGGTGGGTACCTACTTAAGATGCCAGGAAAAGGAGATTCTACAGAGTTTAGCAGGCAGAAGTGATGGGGGAAAAATTAGTTTCTTAATATATCTTAAGTTGTCCATAGACAGGTTACATTATAACACATTCTACTGGAAGGACCTTTTTCAGAACATTCCCAAAAGTAACCCAGGTTAGAGGACAATGTGCAAGGATGGTTGGGGTGCACTCTAGTTTTCTCGTCTTCTTGTTTGAAAAATAAATTAATTAATACAATTTCCCTTTCATAATATTCTGTCTGAAATCAAATCAAAGAAATAAGTCATATTTATGCATGGCAGATAAACCTGAAATGGGACCTATAGCCCCCTTCCTTGTGAATCATCTTAATAACTGCAGAAAGCTATGACCCAGCGTTTCCAGGAGAACCATCGCTCTGCCATGCAGATGAGTCATGAGAAACCTGGCCAAGGATGCTTGACAGCTTCAAACCACCTCCCATAGAGCTGGCCATTGTCTTTCTGTTCATCCTTATTCTTTTTTTTTTTCCACTCATATTTCTTTCCAGAATTCATTCTTATTTGAATTACGAATTAGTATGATAAGAATATCCTACCTACTACCCTAAGAAAAGGACAATAAGAACTTTCAAACATTACTGTAACTACAAAGTGATTCAACTATGTTTCCTACTTATAAAAGTAAAATGGATTTTTTCCCTCCACCAGAAAACGGTCCAGATTCTCAACAGTCTCAGTTTGATACCATAATTGCCATAAATAAATTTCTTACGCACTAAAACCAGTTTTGCCCTTTTCCCAGGAGGCTTTTGTAAAGCTCAACATAAATTCAGCTATCTCATATGATGCAATTGTGATTTAGGAAAAGCAAAGACCATCATCAATACACAGTTTCATCCTCCCACACCAACAGCCCAATCTAACTGCCGCCAAGTCCCCAAACCCTGAAACTCCCACCCACAAGCTGCCAAACCCTCTGGTTGCCCTATCACTGGCAGATGCTACGATGCTCTGTCAGTAAAAGGTTTGTGAGAAACTGAAAAGTGTACAAAATCAAACAGAATGCAGAGACATTTTTACTGAATTTAGTATTTTGGGATTCTAGAATACTTAATGTTTAAGAATTGAAAGATTTGAGGATCCATAGCCCTATGTTTCTGTGTTTAGCAACTGCAAAATAGTTACTACCTGGTTACCCCAAAAGGAATGAGAAATGGCAGTTTGTGAAGACTTTGAACTTGTACCGTGCAAAGCATCATATACATACATCTCAGAAAATGTAAAATAATTTCAGTCACTGGGCGGGTTGCATCTGCCATGGTCATTATTCTACACTTAAACAGTGCAGTGAATACTCATAAGTAGAGATGTCATTCTGCCTAGGGGGATGCCATTTTCCACGGTCATCACGCATAATAGATCGAGCTGTGCTCACGGTGGCTTAGTGACATAGCAAGCTGAAATTGCCATAACCATAGCCATGTTATTCCTAAAGAACTCACTAAGGTACTTCACCAAATCATGTAATTTTTATTTCATTCTGGAAAGCAGTCCTGATACTCTGAGCCCCTCATTTTGAATATGGGAAAACTAAAGCCCAGGAATTAAGTAATCAGATAGCAAGATGACCTAAAATCTAGACTTTTACATTCCTAGCCTTGTACTCCCTTCACCACCTTTCTCTGTTGCCTAGTGTAATACAAACCCACTGTTTCCATAAACACTTTTCCCATCGAAGTTTCACTTCTGTGCTACTACCCATGTACCTCAAATTACCAAAGCTGTCTCGGATTTCTTGAGCTGAATGAACATCTCTTTTCCTGATTCTTAATGCAATCTTTGCTGGCACAACACTGCCTTCTCCTGAATTTTGATGTGAACCTAAAACTGCTCTGAAAAAATAAAGTATTAAAAAAAGTTAGTGGGGTGTGGTGGTGGGCGCCTGTAATCCCAGCTATTCAGGAGGCTGAGACAAGAGAATCACTTGAACCTGGGAGGTGGAGGTTGCAGTAAGCTGGGCGACAGAGAAAGACTAAAATTAAAAAAAAAAAAAAAAAGGTACCTGGCATATGGTTGGCACTCAATTAATATTTGTGAAATGAATCAATGAATAGGTGTCTCTTATGCAAAAATCAACCAAAAACAATAGTTTTATTTAATTCGTTTCAATAAAGTACTATCAATATTTAAAAAAGGAATAACCTATTGATATATACAACTGTAAGGACTTATCTCAAAATCATTATGGTAAATCAAAGTCTCATATTTTAAAAAATAGTGCATGCTGTATGATTCAATTCTTTTATTTTTCCATAAGTTATTGGGCTACAGGTGGTATTTGGTTACATGAGTAAGTTCTTTAGAAGTGATCTGCGAGATTTTGGTGCACCCATCACTCAAGCAGTATACGCTGAACCATATTTGTTGTCTTTTATCCCTCACCTTCCTCCTACTCTTCCTCCTCGCCAAGTCTCCAAAGTCCATTGTATCATTCTTATGCCTTTGTGTCTTCATAGTTTAGCTCCCACATATCAGTGAGAACACACAATGTTTGGTTTTCCATTCTTGAGTTATATCACTTAGAATAATAGTCTCCAATCTCATCCAGGTCACTGAAAATGCTGTTAATTCATTCCTTTTATGGCTACGTAGTATTCCATCATATATATATGCCACAGTTTCTTTATCCACTTATTGAATGATGGGCATTTGGATTAGTTCCACGATTTTGCAATTGTAAATTGTGCTGCTATAAACATGTGTGTGCAAGTATCTTTTTCAAATAATGACTTTTTGCCCTCGGGGTAGATATCCAGTAGTGGGACTGCTGGATCAAATGGTAGTTCTACTTTTAGTTGTATGATTCAGTTTCTATAAAATTCTAGAAAATGCAAACTGCCCTATGGTAATTAGAAAGCTTATCAGAGTCTGGGGAAAGAGGTGAAGGGAGAAATGGATTACAAAGGGCATCAGGAAACTCAGAGGAATAGAAATGTTCATTATTTTGATAGTAGCGATGGTAGTGTTTAAGACTCTTCCCCTTAAACCTTGGATTTCTTATCCTTCCTAACTGCTACCCTCTGCCTAGAGTTTCACTCCACCCAACCCCAGCATCCCATTCTCTGATTCCTCAATCAATACTTACCCTGAAACCTTATGTACTGCAGTATTATATTCACTTTTTGTTGGATTTCTATTCTATTGTACTGTAACAAATTACTACAAATACAGTAGCTTAAAACAATACAAATCTATTATTTTAGAGTTCTGTAGATCAGAAACCCAACATGGGTCTCACTAACTAAAAATCAAGGTGTCAGTAGGGCTGCATTCCCTTCTGGAAGCTTTGGAAAGAGTCACTGACCTCCCTTGTCCAGCTTCTAGAGGCCACCCACATTCTTTTCCTCCGTCTTCAAAATCAGCAACATAACATCTCTCTGACCCTGCTCTATTATCACATCTCTTTGACTGTCTTCTTCTCCCTCTTCTGCTTTTAAGGCCACTTGTGATTACATTGTCCCCTCCCCCAGAATAACCCACAATAATCTCCTTATTTAAGGTTAGCTGATTAGCAACCTTAATTCCCCTTGCCGTGTAAACTAACGTATTTACAGGCTCTGGAGATGAGGGAGTGAATATCTTTGGAGAGTTATAATTCTGTCTACACAAATGTCACTTCTCAATCCTTCCTCTTCTCTTCAGCACACCCTCCTCATCCCTACACACTCCCCATCCCTGATCTAGAGAAGAATGGATTCTGGATTGACTGAATCCCCAAATGATCACTGGAGCCCATCTTGTCCCACCTACTCTCCTTAAAGCTCTGGGAGGGCCACCAGCCAGGCCATTCCACAATCTTCTATCTGCATGAACTTCCTAGAAATAGGCAAGGCAGAAGGCACCAGAACAAGGAAAACAAAGTTGGGACACGGTGTGGAATCCAAGGACCCAGAAAGACTAGTACACACAGTGCTATTGCTGAGGCTGGCCTTGGTCCTATCAAACACAACATGAATGCACAGGCCACTGAACATGTATGTTGAGACTTCAACCGGAAATTCCTCAGGAACACCCTTCAGAAGTAAAATTGTAAGAATCAATTGCATTGTCAGATCATCTACATTTTGCTTTAGGAAAATAAAAAAGCCAAATTTAAGACAATTGTGAAATATGTCATGGAATCAGCCCTAGAGACCTATCACCACTTTGAAAGACTTTTTTTTTTAATTTATTATACTTTAAGTTCTGGGATACACGTGCAGAATGTGCAGGTTTGTTACATAGGTATACACACATGCCATGGTGGTTTGTTGCACCCATCAACCCGTCATCTACACTAGGTATTTCTCCTGATGCTATCCCTCTCCTTGTACCGCACCCTCTGACAGGCCCTGGTGTGTGATGTTTCCCTCCCTGTGTCCATGTGTTCTCATTGTTCAGCTCTCACTTATGAGTGAGAACATGCAGTGTTTGGTTTTCTGTTCCTGTGTTAGTTTGCTGAGAATGATGGTTTCCAGCTTCATCCATGTCCTTGCAAAGGACATGAACTCATCCTTTTTTATGACTGTCACATATGTGTATATGTGCCACATTTTCTGTATCCAGTCTATCACTGAGGGGCATTTGGGTTGGTTCCAAGTCTTTGCTATTGTGAATAGTGCTGCAATAAACATACGTATGTATGTGTCTTTATAGTATAATGATTTATAATCCTTTGGGTATATACCAAGTAATGGGATTGCTGGGTCAAATGGTTTAAACTTCTAAACAAAGATTTAAGGGAAGTTACAGAGATAGATCAGAAAGGTCCATCATGCTCTTTGCCCAGTTCACCAATGGTTGTATCCTACATAACTAAAGTACAATATCGAAATTAGGAAACTGACATTGCACAACATGTTTGTATAACTCTATGCCATAAGACTTACATTTTAAAAAACATAACTGGACAAATTGTATATTCTGACATCCACCACTCAATCAGAACCCTACAAAGATGGTAGCAGCACTCCATGCAACTTGTGGACTCACCTCCTACCAACAAGTCTAGATTTGGTGGCTTTTAAGGAGCAACACAACCTTAAGGTCAAGTAGTCAAGTATACAGTAAAGCACAGAGAATTTGACAAGAACCTACACCAGAGTTGTGAAACAACCATCACAGACTTCCCCTTTCCTGCTGGGAGCTCAGTCCTCATGGCACACCTGCTCAAATGAGGAAATGCTCTTTAAAGATGTTCAAATGGTTTTCCTCAGTGTATGGGAACCCTTTAAACTACAATGAGGCCAGTCATCTCAGAGAAGAGAGATAGGAGACAGCTGATTGACATATCATCTCAGGACTTCATTTCTCTCCATCACAGGCAAGAACTCAAGAAAAATCCTCTGAAGCAGCCCCACAAAATACCAGAAAATATTAGACCTACAATGGCCCTTAGAAACTTTCTAGTTTGGTTGAATCCTTTTATTTACAGATAAGGAAACTGAAATCCGGGGAGTAGAGAGATAATCACTTAGTTGTAAGCTAGCTAGTGCTTGTTCTAAGATTAGAACCTGAGTCGTCTAATCCCCAAGTTGGCACATTTCTTAGTAATGAAATCGCCTTTGCAAAAATTATAACTGAGGAAATTATGACAATGGAAGAGATCAGATCTAACCAACTTCATTTTGCTTCTAACCTTTAAGTTGTCCTTGTTCATTCCTGGGCATAGGCCGAACTAACCCTGAGAAAATTGATAATAGCCCTTTACCCTCCGTAAAAAAAACCCTTCTTCCTGGGGACCAACCTGCCTTTGCAGAACTAACAAATTAGCTAAAAGATTAGAAATTATGGTTTAGGAGTCATTTGGCCTCCAGCTTAAAGTCTGAACCTCTCCAAATTGCTCCTGGAAATAACATCACTATTGTAAAACCTAAGATCAGTGCTTGAGATATTTTGTAGACCCTGCACTCAGTGCACCAGCTGACACTACCTAGAATGGTAATCTGGCTCAACCAGTTCTGTAATCACACCCAGGAACAGAAGACAGCAAGAAGGACTCACTTCGACCCCCTATGATTCCATCTCCAATCTGAACAATCAGCACTCCCCATTTCCCAAGCCCCTAGCTGCCAAATTCTTAAGAAGAGTTTTAAGAAAAACTCTGATTTCCAAATGCCCGTGGAGACTGATTTGAGTAATAATAAAATTCCAGTCCCCTGAACAGCCAGCTCTGTGTAAATTATTCTTTCTTCATTGCAATTTCCCCATCTTGATGAATCAGCTCTGTCTAGGCAGTGGGCAAGATTAACCCATTGGGCAGTTACAGTATCCATATTATCTATCTTCCAATATATGCTCCTGATATTTTTAAACGATTTTTATTGAAATTTCGAGAGCATACATTTGAAAGTAGCTAAAAAAGGGAATAACACTTTGAGATGCACAATGAATGTGCATGAATGTGAGTGGGGCAGAAATTGTTAAGAGACTGGTAACGAGACTACTGAAATTACCAAAGAATATATATCATGGTGGCTTCAACTCAAGTGATAGCAATACAACTAAAAAGAAGTAAAATAATTCAAGATACATCTCGGAAGTAGAATCAAAATCAGCTGAACTCTGCCATCTGGATCATCAGTTACAAATTTCTCAATCTTCCAGGAAAGTCTAAGCATTTAGTCTATGACCATGAAACCGACCAAAGGTGAGTAAGAAAATTTGCCTTCATTTTCACTGTCATTATTAGGACCCACCAACACTGCTTAGTTCAGACTGTTCCACTTGCTTTGGCAAAAAACACCTACTTCTTTCACACATTTATAGAGTTAGCTTCTCCCATGCACTTAGACAGCTTCCTACCTAAAAAATTAACATGCATATTGTGCCCCAGGATTAGGCTCAATTGAGCACTTGGCATTGGAATATTGCCCGTCTCTGTCTATATTCACTTTGCCCTATCTTTCTGTTAGATCTACTCACTAGTTCGAGTCAGCCCAGGTTTAGTTGCACATTAAGAGCTTATTATCCTGTGTTTCCAGAAAGGCAAAGCAGCAGCAGCTGTCCTACTGCTGGTGTAAACGTGGAATTATCTAGGCTGGTTCATGAATTTAACCCTGCTACCCAAGACCCTCCAGTTCCCTGAAGGACCTAGAATCCAACCCTGAAAACCTAACCTGTCAGCCAGGGGAAACTGACCTCTTGTCTAATATCTGCAGCCTTGCCCTGAGACTGGCTTTCCACACCTCTCACTTTGTCTCCCACACTTCTTCCAGGATGGCAACCCAGACACGCACAGACACCCAGAATTATTGCTGACCCAAGACCTTTTTTTGCTCTCTGTGTGCTTCTCTTGGATTGGATACTGGACCAGGTGAGAGTTAGTTTTGCCACATTCCCCTAGGCTTAGTTTTGGTTTTCCCAGAGGGGAAAGTCGGCTTGATTTGTTTACTTATAATGATAAAGGAAAAAGAGAATGGGAAACTCTCAAGTACTGCTAATTGAAATGTAAATGCATGCATCCACTCTGAAGAGAAATTCAGCAAAATCCTGAGAAGTTAAAGATGCATGTATCCTGTAAACCTACTCCTAGGTATACGTCCCCAGAGAAATAAATGATATGGTCACAATAAATAAATAAATAAATACTGTTCATAGCCACTTTATTCTTAAATAGCAAAAATTTTAAATAATCCAAATATTCATTAGACGAATGAATAAACAAACTGTGGTGCAGTTATAAAATAGAATATTACTCAACATTTAAAAAAACTTACTAATATACACAATAACATTAATGGCTCTCAGAAATATGATGTTGAACAAAAAACAAGACTAAAATGTATATACTGTGTGAGTCCACTTAAGAACCCGCAAAACTAATCAAAGTAGTGGTTAACCCTGGCAGGATGTGGAGAGTGGAGCTTATGACTGGAATAGGACATAAAGGAATTTTCTAGGGTGATAAAAATATTCTATATTTGTATCTGGGTGGTGGTCACTTGGTCTTATACATGTGTGAAAAGTCATCAGATTGCATACTTACAATTTGTATGTTTTACTGTATCTAAATTATACCCCAAAGGTATAAGACAAAAGCAAATAACATCAATATGTTATCAATATGTTTTAAATAGAGATAAGCAAAAGGAGTGAATACAATCATTCACTTCCTATCGTCCAAATATAACTACTAAGTGATTTTTGTAGTTATGTATTTTTTTAATTTTATAAATCATACTGCTTTTTAAATCAGCTCTTTTCTATTTAACATCATTATCATTTAATTGTTTTATAAGAAGTGATCCTCAAATTTTCTAGCAGGAGAAATCTTTCCTGAAACAAAATTTTATGTGAGCCCCCAACATACCGATATTGCTGCAGTGAGAACATACTTAGGAAGTCATGCCTTCCTGCTTGTCCTGTTCTTTGTCTTCCTCTGGCAGCCTCTGAGCCATCATAATGGTAACAAGTAGTCTGACCATCACTGTCTCAGTTTCATTTTTAAAGACTGGATTACAGTTCATGCATGACCCACAATTTAACTCCCAGAGTAACAAAAATGTCACATCTTATTCCTTATTTTCTACCTTTGAAGGAAATCCTGCAGTTGTCTAATGAGAATTGATTCCATTCACCCAGCTCACCCCAAATATCCCTCAAAAGGGATTGTTTTGTCCAATCCAGTAAAAAAGAATGTAATAGGCCGGGCGCGGTGGCTCACGCCTGTAATCCCAGCACTTTGGGAGGCCGAGGTGGGTGGATCACGAGGTCAAGAGATCGAGACCATCCTGGTCA
>NW_016107366.1:6252842-6279691 GCF_001604975.1 Cebus imitator | reverse complement strand
AAAAAAAAAAAAAAAAAAAAAAAAAAAAAGAATGTAATAAGGAATGTTTTAGGTGGTCTTTTTGACATGAAGCCAAAAAGACTTTGTGAGGTCTTACCCTAGAAAGGGAAAGAATTAGCAGCTAGAAAACAGATTCAGGAAATAGAAAGTTGAAGAGGAAGAAGATAATGCTGGGTGCAAGAAATAATTTGATATAAATTTTGGACAAAAGTAATGGAGAGAATTGGAAGCAGCAGCAAAGAACAGGGAAGATATTGAGAGTTAGGAATTTGACATTGTGAAGTACAGCTGAATAAGTAAAGTTCCAAAATGTATGCTTCTCCTCTTTTATTTTCCCATCAAAAATAAATTCTTCTTTATACATTTATGAAGAAGTACATTTTGTATCATTGCTTGAATCTGATTGCATTACCATGACTGAAATTTTTTAAGTTTTATTCTTAATTGACAAATGATAATTGTATATATGGGGTACAATGTGATGTTTCTATATATATATACATTGTAGAAGGATTAATCAAGGTAATTAATAAATTTATCACCTCATACATTAACCATTTTTGTGGCAAGAACATTTAAAATCTACTCTTTTAGCAATTTTGAAATACACATGGCATTATTAATTATTATAGTCACTATTCTGTGCTATAAATCACTAAAGCTCATTCCTCCTAACTAAAACTTTATATCCTTTGATCAATACCTCCCCTTTCCCCATCCACCTCTGTCTCCCAGGCCCTTCATAACCAGCATTCTACTCCTATGAGTTCAACTTTTTTAGATTCCATATGTGAGATCATACAGTTTTTGCCTTTCTGTACCTGGCCTGAATATTTCACTTAGCATAATGTCCTCCATGTTTCCACAAATGACAGAATTTTTCTTTTATAAGGCTGAACAGTATTCCACTGGCACATGTACAATAGCATATTTTCATTATCCACTCATCTGATGATGGATACCTAGGTTGCTTTCATATCTCAGCTATTGTGAATAATGCTGCAATGAACCGGGGAGTGCAGACATCTCTTCAGCATACTGATTTCAGTTCCTTTGATTATATACCCAGAAGGGGACTGCTGGATCATATAGTAATTCTATTTTTAATTTTTTGAGGAATCTCCATAACATTTTCCAAACTGGTGATATTAATTTACATTTCCTCCAACAGCATCCAGGGGTCCCCTTTTCTCCACATATTTGCCAACACTTATCTTTCATCTTTTTCATAACAGCTTTCTAACAAGTATAATGTGATAGCTCATTGTGGTTTTAATTTGCATTTCTCTGATGATGATGAGCATTTTTTGATACATCTGTTGGCTATGCAATGCTTTTCTAAGTTAAGTGTTAACTAGTGCTCACTCAATGCAACTTTTTATAATGCAGCATTTTTCCTACTGATTTAAAATGAATTTGTAACATAACTTGTTGTTTGTTAATGGTATACACACTTGTGACTGTTTCTAGCCTTCTAATTCTATTCCCATGATCTACCCCTCTATTTCTAAACCAGTTCTAAGTAGAACAAATCATTACAGCTTTGTAACATTTTAGTAACTTATAGGACAAGTCTCCCTTTATCACTTTTTAAAATATTTTGTTAGGTATATTTGAGGGTTTGTAACTCTATCTAAACTTCAGAATCAAATTTTAAACATCTGTCATTGGATTTTCGTTACAATTTAATTTGTAGAGGAATTCAGAGAAAATTTACACTTTCATAATTTTGAGTCTTTTCACCCAGAAATATGATCTGTTTCTCCACGTATCCAAGTCTTCTCTTATCCCTTAAAGAGTTTTGTTGCTTTCTTCATATGGTTCAGCACATTTTCTGCTAAGTTAATTCTCAGGTTTCCGTACTTTTAATTGTGATTGTGAGAGGGGCATTTTTTCTGTTATATTCTCTAGCTGGTTTTTGTTTATTTCTAAGAATGCTACTATACATACACACACACACAATATGTATATGTGCATATGCATATGTACATATGTATGTATATGTGTGTACATACCTGCATAACTAACCAGCAGCCTACCAAAAATTCATATTGGCCCTAAAACCTCTTCATTTGATTATCTTATGTATTCTAAATATTTTCTGGGTGATAATCATTGTGCCCTTTCTTTCCAAAATTTATGCTTATTCTTAGTTTAAAAATAATAGCTAGGAACCGCCATAATAACGTTTAATATTTTCAGTGAAATTTGGCACCTCTAATGGAATGTGCCTAAGGTTTCAACATTAAGTTAGATGTTTACTCTTAGTTTCTTACAAATAGTATGTTAAGAAAATCTATGTCTGGTCCTACCTTACTGGCAGTTCGAATTAATTAATAGAGAATACATTTTACTAAATGCCTTTCTGGCATCATGCTTTTTCCTTTTAGCTCATTCAATGTAGATAATTACATTAATAAATTTCATGTTTATCCAAAAATCCTCAACTAAACCCTACATTGCAGTTATGATATACTTAATACAATAATCAATTTTTATAATTCTATAGAATATTTACATCCATCTTCATAAATGAGATTGATACAGTTGCATATGTGTGTTTGTGTGGGCTTGCTAGCTTGGTCAGATTTGAATATCAGAATTATGCCTGCTTCAAAAACAACTGAATTGAGAAAATTTCTGTATTATTTCTAATATTCAAAATACCTACTTAACAAAAGAGGCATCTCTTCCTTGAACATTTTTTTGAATTATCCACAAAAATCATCAGTCTAACATTTTCTGGGTGGAACAGATCTTCAACAATGTTTACAATTTTTTGTATAATTCCTGGTGTATGCAGAGTTTCTTTAATTAATTTTATAAATTTGATTGTTTTTCCGTTGGAAAACCATCCATTCATCATGACTTTCAGATCCATTAAAGATGAGTCCTATGTTCATTTGCAATTTCTTATCTCCCTCATATCTGTGGCTTCATGCCCGTTTCCAGTCTTATTTTTTTCTTCTTTGATTTGCCTTATGTTTTGTTTTTTTGATTTATTGCAACATATAAAATGGACTTATTCCATTCTCTGTGTTTACCAATTCTGTAATTTACGCATTTAATTTTGTTAGTTTTTACATCCTACATTCTCAATTATATTCATTGTTCTTTTTTTTTTTTCTTCAACTTTTAGGTTCCAGGGTACATGTGCAGGATACGAAGGTTTGTTACACAGGTGTGCCATGGTACTTTGCGACATAGATCCTCATCACCTAGGTATTAAGCCAGCATCCATCGGCTATTCTTCCTGATGCTCTCCCTCCCTCCACCCCACCCCTGACAGGCCCCAGTGTGTGTTGTTCCCCACCATGTGTACATGTGTTCTCATTGTTCAGCTCCTGCTTATAAGTGAAAACATTTGGTGTTTGGTTTTCTGTTCCTGCATTACTTTGCAGAAGACAACAGCTTTCAGTTCCATCTATGTCTCTGCAAAGGACATGATCTCATTCTTTTTTACGGCTGCACGGTATTCCATGGTGTATATGTACCACATAGATCCTAATTTCTTTATTCATTCTTCTCATTTCTCATCTTTATTATCAAATAGGCTTTTTTAGAATTGCATTTTTTATTGATATATAATAGTTGTACATATTTTGGGAGTCCCTGTCATATTTTTATACCAGTATACCATGTGTAGTGATCAAATAAGGCTAATTGGGATATTTATCATTGCAAACATTTATCTTTTCTTTGTGTTGGGAACATTACAATTCTTCTCTCCTAGCTATTTTGAAATACACAAGTTATTATTAACTATAGTAATCCTATTGTGCAATCGAACACCTGAACTTATTCCTCCTATCTAACGGTATTTTTGTACCCCTTAACCAACTTCCCCTTATCTCCCTTACTCCTCAGCCTCTGGTAATCACCATTCTACTCTCTACCTCAATGAACATACTCTTACATTTTTAGTAGTAATTTTCATCGTCATTAATGTGTACATTTTCTTTTGGCCCCAAAAAGTTATTTAGGAGAGTGTCTGTTAAAATATTCAAGAGTTGGCCAGGTGCGGTGGCTCACGCCTGTAATCTCAGCACTTTGGGAGGCCCAGGCAGGTGGATCACAAGGTCAGGAGTTCAAGATGAGCCTGACCAACATGGTGAAACCCAGTGTCTACTAAAAATACAAAAATTAGCCAGACATGGTCGCAGGCACCTGTAATCCCAGCTACTCAGGAGGCTGAGACAGGAGAATTGCTTGAACCCGGGAGGTAGAGGTTGCAGCGAGCAGAGATTGTGCCCCTGTACTCCAGCCTATGTGACAGAGTAAGACTTCATCTCAAAAAACTAAAAAATAAAATAAAGTATTCAAGAGTTTAGGGGCTTTTTACTCGTTTGTTAACCATTAGTCATTAATTTCAAATGTTTATAACACTGTTGGCAAAAACTGTGGCCTCTATATTTTCTGCTTTTGGAAATTAGTTTTCTATCTGGATTACTATATAATCACATTTTGTAAATGTTTAATGTGGACACTGGGAACAAATGTATATTGTCACTTTGTAGGTTATAGAGTTTAATATTTATCGCTGATTTTTTCATTCAATTGTATATATCCTCATTTCTTTATACTTATTCTGTCAATAACGGAGAGAGTTGTTCAGAAATTTCTTGCACTTACTGTGGTTGTTGCAAATCCTTCCTGTATTTATAATAGTTTTAAAAATATATTTCAGATAGAAACACTTCTTATGAAGTATATATTTATCAATACAAAATGTATTACCGTTTCATTTAATGTTTCATGTAATGCTTTTGCCTTGAAATCTACTATGTCTGATAATAATATTGCTACCCATTTGTTTGTTCTTTATTACAATTTTTGCCCCAATTTGTATTTTTAACCTTCCTAGGTCATTGTTATAATGGCATATATAAACCTGTTAGTTTTGTTTTTATGGAGGTAAAATATACATACTATGAAATGCCCAATCTTAAGTATACAATTCAAGTTTTGATAAATGTATATACCCATGTAACCACTATCCTGATCAAGAGATCAAAATGTGCACCACTCCAAAGTTACCACATACTCCCATAGATAACCACTGTTCTTACTTCTATCAACATAAATTTTGCTTGTTCTAGAATTTTATATAAATAGAATTATTCAGTATGTCACTGGCTTCTTTCACTCAATATGTTTTCAAGATTTGTTCCTGTTTCTGCATATATCAGTATTTCATCCCTTTTTCTTCCTGAGTAGTCTTTTATATGAATTATACCACAATTTATCTTCCTGCTTACAGACACTTCCTCCCAGTTTGAGGTTAGTATGAATAAAGTTGCAGTGAACATTCTTATACATGTCTTTTTGTGGGTATACATCTTCATTTCTTTTGGATAAATACCTGGAAGTAGAATTTCTAGGTCACAGCATAGGTATATGATTAAGAGAAACTGCAAAAAATATTTTCCGAAGTGAGTTACAATTTTATAACCTCATCAGAAGCTTCTCTAATTTTAGCCTTTCTAGTGGGTGTAAAATGGTATCTCATAATTTTAATTTGCATTTTCCCAAAGACTAATGGTATTGAGCAATTTTACAAATAGCATATTGGCTATTTGTATACCTTCCTTGATGAGTTACATGCTCGAATCTTTTGCTCATTTTCTATTGAGTTGTTTGCCTATTACTGATTTGTAGGAGTCTTTATTTATTCTGGACAAAAATCCTTTGTCTCCAATATATGTATTGCAAATATTTCCTCCCACTCTTTTCCTTTTCCATTTTTATGGTAACTTTTGATGAGCAATATTTGTAATTCCAATTCACCATTCTTTTCCTTTCTGTTTAATGTTATTTATGCCCTCAGAAATCTTTGCCTAACACAAATTTGTGAAGCTATCCCCTTGCGTTTTCTTCTAGAATTTTTATAGTTTTAATTTCACGTTGGGGCCTATGATTCATCTCTAAGTACTTTGTGGGTTTTGGTGTTGTCTTATATAATTGTGTTACTCATTGCATTTTCCAATTGCTTGCTGCTGATTTAAAAAAATATATTTTTTGTATTGACCTTGTATCCTGCAGTCTTTCTAAATTCATTTATTAGTTATAGTAGTTGCTTTGTAGATTCCTGAAGGTTTTCTATGTAAAAAATCATGTCTGTGAGAAAGAGGTGGTTGTACTTTCTTTCCAAGCTTTATAGCTTTTATTAGGTTAGTGCAAAAGTAATTGTGGTTTTTGCTAAATTTTTTTCTCGCCTCATTATAACAGGTAGGACCTGCAGTACAATATAGAATAGAAGTAGTAAGAGTACATCCATACTTTGCTCTCAATCATGAGGGAAGGCTTTTACTATTTCAGTGTTAAACATGATGCCATAATAAGGTGTTTTGTAGATGTTTTTTGTCAGGTTAAAAAAATTATTATTTATTATTATTATTATTTTTGCCTAGAGACTGAATGTCACTCTGTTAACCAGGCTTACAAGCAATCAACCTTACTTAGCCTTCTGACTAGCTAAGACTACAGGCATGCACACCACCATGCCTGGCAAACTCTTTTGTTTGTAGAGACAGAGCATTGCTATGTTGCCTAGACTGGTCTCTAACTCCTGGCCTTAAGTGATCTTCCTACCTCAGACTCCCAAAGTACTAGGTGATATGGGTAGGCTTTGTGTCTCCACCCAAATCTCATCTTGACTTGCAATCCCCAGGTGTTGAGGGAGAGACCTGGTGGGAGGTGATTGGAGATTGAGGGTGGTTCCCCCATGCTGTTCTCGTGGTAAGAGTGAGTTCTCATGATAGCTGATGGTTTTATTAAGTGTTTGGTAGTTCCTCTCTTGCTCACTCTTCTTGCCTACCACCATGTAAGATGTGCCTGCTTCGCCTTCCACTATGATTGTAAATTTCCTGAGACCTCCCCAGACATGCGGAACTGAGTCAATTAAACCTCCTTCCTTTATAAAATACCCAGTCTCTGATATTCCTTTATAGCAGTGTGAACGCAGACTATTACACTAGGACGATAGGCATAAGCCATTGTACCTGGCCTCTTTCTATTCTTTATTTGCTCAATCAGGAATAGTTGAACTATTTCTGAACTTTTCTGAACTTATTAAGAGGACTCCATGGTTTTTCTCCTTTATTATGTAAATACATTAACTGATTTTGGGATTAAACAATCTTGTATTCCTGGGATAAACCCCACTTGGTCATGATGTATTAACCTTTTTATATATTGCTGTATTCAACCTAGTATTTCATTAAGGATTTTTGTGCCTATGATCATAAGGAATATTGACTAATTTTCTTTGCTTGAAATATTTTTCTCAAATTTTGGTATCCGGGTAATGTTTGCCTCAGTGGGCTCCTCAATTTTCTGAATTTGCTTAACCTTCATATCATTACTTCTTTAATTGTTTGTGCCATTCACCAAAGAAACCATATGGACCTGGAATTCTCTTCATGGGGGGAAGTTTTCTTTTTTACCACAAATTCAAATTTTAAATAGATACAGGGCTATTCAGATTTTCTATTCCATCTTGCATTAGCTTAATTTGAAAACGTGTCTAATTTACTGAATTTATTAGTATAAAATTTTCATAATATTCCTTTTTTTTTTCTTTTTTGGAGATGGGGTTTCGCTCTTGTTGCCCAGGCTGGAGTACAATGGTACAATCTTGGCTCACTGCAACCTCTGCCTACCAGTTTTAAGTGGTTCTCCTTCCTACCTCAGCCTCCTGAGTAGCTGAGATTACAGGCATGTACCACCATGCCCAGCTAATTTTATATTTCTAGTAGAGATGTGGTTTCACCAAGTTGGTCAGGCTGGTTTCGAACTCCTGACCTCAAGTGATCCATCCTCCTCCACCTCCCAAAATGCTGGAATTACAGGCATGAACTACCATGCCTGGCCTCTCTTATTATTCTTTTAATGCTAGTATGATCTATAGTTATGTAACTTTCATTCCCATTTCTGTTTTCTCTTTCCTTATCAGTTTTGTTGGGAGTCATCACGTTTACAATATTAAAAAAAAAAAAAAAAAAAAACTTTTGGCTTTGCTAATTTTCTCTATTGTCTTTTTTCTCTTTGGCTGCTTTCTGCCCTTATCTTTACTTATTTTGGGTTCAGTTTGGTCTTCTTTTTCTAATTTCTTAAGGAAGTTTAGAGACAGAGCAGACAGTGAACAAGATTTGTGTGTGAAGCATCCCAAATTCAAGCTTCAGTATCACCATCACTGGAAGTCTTGAAGACTACCTCCAGGTTGCAGACACACACGCTCATGCACAGACACACACACACACACACACGCACCTCATTCGCCTGAGCTTAGGAGCAAATGTTCATCTTTCCCACGTTGACTGTTTCTGCTGCATATTGCAACACATTGTACAAGATCCAGGGCCAAAGTTCTGAAGGACCAGGTTCACTGCTTTGAACATGTCTAAAAAGTCCACTAGTGCATCATCATGGCCCAGACTAAACATGACTTTCAGGCAAATATAAGGTTTTACAGTTTAAATCTTTTTCACATTTCTAAAGGCTTTCCTAGGAAACCAGCAGGGAGGGGTTGTCTCAGCATCACCGTCTACATAAATTTGAGCTCTTTAGATATAAAGGTTACTTTAAATCTAAAGGTATCTGGACCATGGGCCATAGATACCTTTAGCTATAACGTTGTAGGTTTTAGCATCCTCATCAACAAGCGCTGTCAACCAATCTAAGCTAATAAAAAATTCTAAAATTTGAGTTGGTGGGAGAAAAGGTGTGTGAGCAGGTTGGGCTAAGAGGAAAATAAGGGAAGAAGACTCCTACAGTTTCAAATACAACTGATAATGTAATCAAGTGTTCAAAAATTGAAAAATAAGAGCTATTGAAAGGCTGAGGCAGAAGGACTACCTGAGTCCAGTACTTCAAGGACAACCTGGGCAACATAGTGAGAACTCATCTTTTAAAAAAATAAATTGGAAAATTAAAGAATTAGGTCTGTTGCCCTCCTGGTTGGAAGTCTGTAGAAGCCAATGATTTCCAAGGAGATTTTAAACCTAGAGAGTAAGTCGAAGCAATGAACTTGGGTTTTCTGGGTATCTTCTATTTTCCTCAGATTTTCTCCACATCTCCTTTCGGTGGCAAGTAGTATGTCTTCTATGATTTATTAATTTCCTTTATGGCCTTAAATCTGAGGAAGCTTTTCCATTGTGAAGTCATGAAAATTGAAAAAGAATTTGGAGGAATAACAGATACCATGAGATAGACCTGCCTTCAACCCAGACATTTCTTTCAGTATTTGTGAGGCCTCCCTCCAGTTTTTTTTACTACTCAGAGCTTCACAGGGTAATCAAACAAACATAGAGGTTGTGGGAGCTCTAATGCAGCAATGGAGGTGAAGCCTGCTTGCTAAGAACAATACGCTCTCATAAGACATTTAAAGAAAGAAAGGAAATATTTTTGCACATTTAAGTTATTAAATATACAATGCATTTTGTCTTTCATCCTTTCAAAATGGTTTCCTGAATGTCCACTATGTACCAGGCATTGTGTAAGGGATAAAAAGATCAAAGGGTAAGCAAAGAAACTGAGAAAAGAAAGCTTAAAGACGGTTGTGAATGGAAAAGGTGGGAATGGAGGAGAAAAAGTGAATTGTTAGTGAGCTCCTTTATTACCAAAGACCCTTGAATCAGAAAAAAAAAAAAAAAAAGGTAGTTATGCTGGATCTCTGCTGACATGAATGGCAGGGAGTGGTGTGTGTGTGTGTGTGTGTGTGTGTAGTAGGTTTTGGAGGAGATGAGGGAGCATAAGGAGAATACCTCAATTTTTGCCCAATAGAAGTGGGAGGATGGAATCACTGATGTTCCAGAAGCTAAGAAAGGAAAAAATGTAAATTATTTTCTTTACGCATGTGGTTTGCACAACATCCTCCAACATAAGACTCCCACTTGGGTCCTAAAGTTGGAAAAATCTGGGGAGTATAGAGAAGGGGAACAGAGCAACAAGAGTTGACACAGTATGCCAGATGTCAGCACTAGCAGACTGACTTCCAAAGGGGTAGCTTTGTCAGATATTCTCCAGATCCACTGGTCATGCGCCTTATGAGCCTGGAACTAATGACATTTGTGTAAATTACAGAGATGTATTTCTCATATAACTCCCTGTGTGCAGCAGGGTAGCAAGGGAAGAGTTCTTTAAGTGGGGATAATCTAAAGAGCCTTTAAGAACTCCCTACTCCAAACAGTATTTCCCATGTTGACTCAAATTCTTCATTTTGTTTCAGAACCAATCTGTAATCATCTCACTGTAACTGCAGAGGCAGTTATAGCATGGTATAGTAATTAGAGTGTGAATTCTGAAATCAGATTGCCTTGTTTACCCTGGACTTCACCACAAATTGCTCATATGACTTTGGAGCATGTGGCTTAATAATCACTAAGAATTATATTGACTGAGCATGTAATCACGTAACAAGGATGGGGTTAAGCACTTTATGTGCGTTAACATGCTATCATCAGTCCTCTCAATTCCCTTTGAGGTGGGTATCATTATTATCATTATCATTTTATGAATGAGAGAACTGAGGCACATATCTAACTTTCAGATCCTGAACAAGTGGGGAAAGTGAAATTCAAACCAAAGCAGACTTAACTACTACAATACAATCCCCTCATTTAAACCTTCTAAGCCATAATATCTACCTCACAGAGTTGTTTTAAGAATTATGTTTAAGATAATGCTTATAGATTTGATGGAGTGAAAAGTGTTCAACACGATTACCATTTCAGATAAATGAATTCTTTTAAAAATTGGAGGAGTATCCAGAAAATCCAATTCAACTTTATTAAGTGCTAAGGTGATACAGTGATAAGACTTGATTCTTGCCCTCAAGAAGCTCACAGAATTCAAGGCTTGATTACATTGCTCCACTACACAGAATCCTAATAGTTCTACATTGCTTTCAGAAAGCTCACATCTCTAGGTTGGCACAAATGGCCCAACACAACTGTATGTTTTCTTACACTCTGGCTTCATCTCCTGCCACTTCCCTGTTCACGGTCCAGCTTGAGGCTTGCCATTCTTCAGACATGCCATATATTTCACATTTCCCGTGCCATTCCATCAATCTGAAAAACCCCTTCCCTACCTCCATTTCCCCACCTTCAGTATTCAACTCAACTCTCTGGAATTCCCCACCTCCATATGCAACTCAACTCTCTGGAATTCCCCACCTCCTTCTAGATTAGCGGCTCCTTCTCCGTATTCCCACAGAATCCTCTGCACACACATTGCACTTATTATACTATACTGAAACTGCTTATCTGCTTCCTCCATTACCCTGTGAGTCGCTCAAGGGTAGACTGACTTAGTGGTATCATCCTAGCTCCCAGAACAACATACATACAGTAGACACTCAATGAATGTGTACAGAATGGAAGAATAAACTATAATTCGTGCTCTAATGGAGTATACAGGGTTTTTTTTTTTTAGAGGCAGGGATCTTCCTGTTGCCTAAACTGGAGTGCAGTGGTACCATCATGGCTCACTGCAGCCTCAAACTCCTGGGCTCAAGCAATCCTCCCATCTCAGTCTCTTGAGTACCTGGGACTAGAGGCACACCACTACCTTATCTGGCTAATTTTCAAACTTTTCTTTTTGTAATGAAAGGGTCTCACTTTGTTGCCCAGGCTGGTTGTAAACTTCTAGCCTCAAGCTATCCTCCTGCCTTGGCCTCTCAAAGTGCTAGGATTACAGGCATGGGCCACCACATCCAACAAGTATAATTTAATGGAAGAATGAGAAGAGAAAAAAATTGAGTGTCTATAATGACTTGACACAGCTGGTTCTTTATAGGAAGATAGTTGTTTTTCTAGAGAACCAGAACCAATAGGAGAGAGATCGAGATAGACAGAGACATAGATTGATGATGAGGAACTGATTCACATGACTACAGAGGCTAAGGAGTCCCATGATCTGCCATCTACATGCTGGAGACCCAGGAAAGGTGGTGGTAGTGTAATTTGTCTGAGTCCAAAGGCATAAGAACCACAACTGACAGTGTAAGTTCTAGTTGAATTTCAAAAGCCTCAGAACTGAAGGGCACAAAGTATATGTCCCAATCCAAAGGCAGGAGAAGACCCATAGGCAGGAGAAGACTCAAGCAGTCAGGCAGAAAGGGAGAATTCTTCCTTTCTGCATCTTTTTGTTCTATTCAGACCCTCAACTGATTGGCTAATGCCCATCCACACTGGGGATGGCAATGTGCTTCACTCCATCTACTGATTCAAACCTCTTGTGAAAACACCCACATAGACACGCCCAGGAATAATGTTTAACTAGGTATCTGGGCATCCTGTGGCCCAGGCAAGTTGACACATAAAATTTACCATCACAGAACTTGGATCAATGGACACATGCAGAGGACCTCCAATAAAAAGGCCCTTGGAAAAAACTCCTGGGGTATAAGCAGACACCTGTGACTAGAGCATAGGGAAGACACGCAAATGATAAGGACATAGTTGCAATAAAACAGAAGTGCAGAGACCTCAAACCATCAAATCTACTCTCAGGCAATGTCCAATTAAAAATCTTACTGCTGCAAATAATTTGTTCAGCTCCCAATTCTTTTATTTGTATTTCTTCTCATTTATTCATAACTGACCCCTGATAACTTACATCTATGTGTGTGCAAGGAGGGGTCGTAGCAAAAGGATAGAAATAGAGAAAGGAAAATAGTAGGGAAATAAAAATAGGAGAAAACTATTCTAAGTTATATTGCCAAGCAGATAGGAGTGTATTCACCTGCATAAGAGCAGACACCAGGTCATCAGCAGGTTGACGTTTTTTAACTTTTTCATTTCTTACTACATAATAGACCCATGCTAACTTAGGATGCAAAAACAGATCCCTGGAAGCAACCAGTATCATTTTAGAAAAAGGGAACCTTTGACCCATGGGACTTCAAACTGCACCTAATAAGCCAATGGCACTGTTAACAAGTCAGTGATATCTGGGGTATAATATTGAACATAGGCTACATCACACAAGAACAAAAAGTGCACGCCTACTTTAGCTCATTGTGCCAGGCACGGTGGCTCACACTTGTAATCCCAGCACTTAGGGAGGCAGAAGCAGGAGGATAGCTTGAGCCCAAGAATTCAAGACCTGCCTGGGCAACATAGCAAGACCCTGCTCTCCACAAAAAGGGGAAAAAATGATTTAAAAAAACAGCAAGTTGGAACTCATTGTGCTCCCTGGTTAAAGTGCCAATTCAGTATTTACTGCATACTTCTTAGAGGAAAGACACTGTTTTTGGCACAGAGAGGAACACCTAGATGAACTTGGTATGATTCAGGTCCACTTAGAACACACAGAGTAGGTGAGCCAAATGTGTACATGATAATGTGATTCAGAGTGTGGTATGTGTGAAATCCAGCATGGAAGGAAAAAGAAGCCATCCATTAATCTTAACAGGAGAAATGGAGGAAGTTTCATGGCAGGGCCAAAAACAACTCCTAAGAAAAGTCTTCACTGTTTCTTTACTTTATAATTGTTTTAATTATAAAGTTAATACCTGTTTACTATAGAAAAATCCAAAAATACAGATACGCAAAAAAAAAAAAAAAGCGCACAAACCACTGTATTTCTATAGATCCCATTTATTTATTTATAAAAACGAGACCACATCGTACATAATTTTCAGTAAGCTGATTTTTAGGGAACAATATATTACAGCCACCTTTCCAAGTTATTTATTATACTTCTACAAATGACTTTTATATTTAAATAGGTACACATCAAAAGGTATAAAAGAGAACACAGTAAAAGCCTGCCTTTCTCATCCCATGCTCCATACTTTATAATTTTAACCAGAAGCAGCCACTGTTATATTTTTTGTTATCCTTCCAGAGTTTCTTGTGATCCCTCACAAATACTCTATGTATATATGAGCACACATATATATATTTCTCTTTTTAAGTAAATGGTAGCTGTGAAGACATAATTTTCTACCTTGCTTTTCTCTCCCCAGTTGGTACACATGACACTGCCTCTCAGTGGCTACAGCGTTTCACTGTATGGATATATAATAATTTACTCAGTCCCCTTTGAAGGACATTCAGAATGTTTCCAACTTAGTCCCCTTTGATGGGCATTCAGAATGCTTCCAATCTTTTACTATTACAATATTGCTAGGTATATCCTCCAAAGGTAAATATGCATATATTTGTGGGTATATCTGTAGGAAAAATAGCTGTAAGTGGAATTTTGAGGTCAAGGAACATGTATGTTTTAAAATTTGACAGATATTACACAGTGCCCTCCATTAACGTGTTCCTAATTTCTACTCCTGCCAACTACAAATAAGACTTTTTCTACACCTGTGGCTGCCTAGCCAGATAATGTTCTCAATTTCCCTCCCCTGGAACACACACCTTGCAGACAGGTAAGGTAAAGCATCTAGTTCTGGCCGATGGAATGTGAGAATGTGAACAGAGCTGATGTGTGTTACATCCAGGCCAGTGTAACTGAGAAGAAAGTATGCATTCTCCACGCTATCTCTGCAATTCTATCAACTGAAAACAGAAGAATTTAAGGCCCTAGGGAATGGTGGATTCCCATAATGGAAGGAGCCTAAGTCCCTGAGTCACCATACAGAAAAAAACAACTGTCTGCCAATCAGATACATCCACAGTGGACTATTATATGAGGGAAGAATATATTTCTATTTTATTGAGTCACTGAAATGTTGGTATTTGTTGTAACATCTTGCTTTACAAGCAAGATATCCTTTTTCATATAAAACATCAGATCTACAGTTCTGAAGGTACTCATAGGGAATGTTGCTCAAGTATTTCAAAGTTAACTTTCAATGTTAACTATGATATTGGCTGTGCTGTTAAGAAAATAGACTTCATTTCCTGGACTAACAAGAGCTGTTTTTTGTTTCTTTAGTTTTTATCAAGAATAGGTAGTGATTTACCATACCTTTGTAATATTTGTGAAAATATTCTAAGATTATTTCCTTTGATCTATTAGAGTGATATCTTACATTAACATTTCCTAATGTTGAAATAGTCTCATGTTTCTAAAATAAACCATGTTTAGCTGTATATTTTATTTTATATATGCTGTTGAATGCAAGGGAATAAGTGGAACAAAATAATAGATTGGGTAATTTTTAAACATGATTTATAAATTTTAAATTTCAATTGAGGAAGTAAAAAGTACAAGAGACACTCCACAGAACAAATCTCTTATCTGGAAAAGCAGGTGAGTGTGTATCACATTATCTAGAGCAAAAATAAAAAGAAATGGAATTCCTGAATAAAAAGATAAAAGAACTAGGCAGCAGGTCCAGGAGGTCTAATTGGAAATAAAAGGCGTTCAAAGAGAGAACAAGGACCATAATGGAAAAGGTAATAATCAAAACATAATACAAGAAAACTTCCCTCAGGAGGAGACTAGAATTATGAAACCAAAAGTACTCATTGAGTGCCAGACAGGGTAAATTTTAAAAGGGCATAAGCCTATATATATCCTAGTCAGATTTCTAATTTCTGAGGTTTAAAATATAACAGAAGAAAGAAAGAACAGGTTACTTATAAACAAATGAGCATGAGGCTGTCATTGGACATGGTTAAGAACACAGGCACTGAAGCAAGACTACCTGGGTTCAGATTTTGGTGTGAACTTGTTACTTAACTTCTTTATGCTTCTGTAAAATAGGAATAATGTTAGTATTTAGCTTCTCAGACTGGCTGGAAGCAATATGTGATATAATATATGAAAAAGCCAAGCACATACAGTCAGTACACTTCCATCTGTTAACATCAAAAGCTGTTATCAGCGAGTCAAAATTTTACACGCTTTTGAGAAGACAAAAGTTCAAATCCTCAGAACATAGTGTACAGCACTAATAGTCTGAAGAGCTGCACAACAGCCCCAGCCTAACATCTCTAACAGTAGCTGAGACCCATGCTAGTGAGAAGTGAACTGGTGGGCAGAAGGAATCTCATTGACTTATTTCGATTAATTTAAGCAGGGCAAGGACAACAGTTTTTTGGCCTGGAGCTGAAGATTATTGGAGATGAAAAAAGCTGTAGGCTCTGTCAGGGTAAATGGACATACAGTGGAGTCTCTTAGTCAGTAGGGACACTTCTACAATTAACAGACCTTATTACCATCTAGGACCCTCCATAAAGTAAATTGTAATGAGACTTGTGGCTGCCAGATTTGAGTATCATAAGAAGTTATTTCAGTCGTACAACAAACGTTGTCTCAGCACATCTACCACGTGTCAGGAACTACATTGGGGATCTACTTATATACAAGACATGCCAAGTTCCTCCCTCAAAGAGTTTATATACATTGATCATCTTAATTTATATGACAAATTAGAATGTCCATATGATGTAAGAAATGAATCATACTAAAATCATTAAAATCTCTCTCTCTCTCTCTCAAAAACACACACAGAGAGGGACACCTTTTATCTCAATTACATAGGAAATGAAAAAGTCAACTTGTAATATTGTTAATAATGAAAAGCCAGCTGCTACTTAATTTAGTCCCATGTTTTAGTTTGCAAATGTAAAAGCTGGCACAACAATTTGGTAGAACTCTTAGTAATCACTTCAATTCTTCTTTCTGCCAAAGTAGTCAGTGACTGCCTTTTGGAGAAAATATCTTATTTTTCACTTTATACTGATTTACTCCTTCTCCAGCTTGTGTTCAAAATATTTGACCTCTGAAAGTTTAGCAAGCACTTACTAAATACTTAGCACCAACTAGAAATATTTTTAAAGTTCCTTTTTACCTACTAGCTAAAAATTCCCTAGCCCACTTGCCCATCTTCAAACAGAAGCATATCTCTTCAATCCAAAAGGAAAATATAGCATTAAATGGCATATAATGAATTTAGAGGGTTGAATGGTGGCTTCTGAAAAGACATTTCCATGTCCCAAACCCCAGAACCTGTGAATGTTACTTTAGTTGAAGAAAAGGTCTTTGAAGCTGTAATTAAGGATCTTCAGTTGAGATCCATTGGATTATCCAGGTAAACTCTAAATCCACAAGTAGATTCTCTTAAAGTTAGTCCTTAGAAGAGAAAGGCAGAGAGAGAGATGTGAGGCACACAGAAGACAGGACACAGAACAGAAAAGGCTATAATGACCACAGAGGCAGAGGCTGGAATGAGGCAGTCACAAGTCAAGGAATGCCCATACACAACAGAAGCTGGAAGAGGCCAGGAACAGATTTCTCCCCTAAAGAGTCTCCAGAGGGAATGTGGCTCAGCCAACACTTTGATTTTGGACTTCTGGCCTCCAGAAGAATAAGGGCTAAATTTCTATTGCTTTACGCCACCTAGTTTGTAATAATATGTTACAGCAACCAACACAGTGAGCAAAAGCATTTTGGTAGGGAGACCTGGGTTCAAGTCCCACTCCTGTCATTTAGTCCCTATCTGCTCTTCAGTAAATCTGTTAGACTCTCAGAACCTCCAAACCTATACTACTACCCTGAGTTCTCACAAGAATCAACAGAGATCTTATGAATGAAAACATTCAGATTATAAAATACCATACAAATATGAATTATATTCTTATACTTTACCTAGAATCTCAAATCAGTTTGGGGCCTGGGCTCTTTATTCAAGTCCTTTCGTTGCAACCCTTTACACAAATTAATATTTGCCTAATTTCAGCAGTGCCAAGATTATATCAATTATTATTATTTTAGAGACAGGGTCTTGCTCTGTCTCTCACACTAGAGTACACTGGGGCAATCATAGCTCACTGAAGCCTCAAACCCCTGGGCTCCAGTGATCCTCCTGGCTCAGCCTTCCAAGTAGCTGGAAATATAGGCATTCACCACCACACTGGTCTTGCTATTTGTTTATTTATGAGTGAATGAAATGGCATGTCACTGTGTTGCCCAGGCTGGTCTAGAACTCCTGGCCTCAAGCAATCCTCCCGCCTCAGACTCCCAAATCTCTGGGATTACAGGTATGAGTCACCACAGGCTCTATATCAATTCTTAACATCAACCTTTATTTATAGAATTAAACTGTCACTAATGTACACAATATATCTTTAGTATTGGGATTTAATGAAGAAAGTCTCATTACCACTAACCTTATCATCTATTTTATTTCCCTCCAGAAATCCTCTACTATTATCACATCGATTTAGTAGAGAGATCACCTAATTGGTTTCTTGGCTTCATTTACATTAACAAATCAGTTTTAACCAATTTACTTTCAATAATATCTGTGAACTCCTTAACATAATCATAATTCTTTCCCTAACTGACCTTAATTATTCCATACTGAATTTTTCTCAGCTAAGAATGAGCCATTAATAACTCTTCTTCCTATTTCTGGTTTTCCCTAACAGGTGGATCCTGATCTACTGCCAGACCCAGTTCTTTCCTGAAATAAAGTATATTTATGAAGTACAATAAATTAAGGCTATTAGCTCCACAAGTTATCCACAAAAATTAACTTTGTAACTCTATAATCTCAATTCATCCACACACAAGTTTATATTTTCTAGGGAATTTTTCCATTACTATTTCATAAGAAATGCCACCAAACAGACTCCAAGTTATGGAATGGCTGGTCAACTGCAAGCTTCAATTTTTTTCTGTTAGGGTAAAGAAGTCTGACATTAAAAATAAAGAAATGGCATGTTGATAATGCAGTCTTGTATGAGAATTTATTTTCTTATGCCTTTTAACCATTATTTTTTACATTGAGTTTGAATGGCATTCAAATCTTACTTAGATCTAACACACAGTATCATAAAAATATTATTCTCTGAAAGTTTGCCTCTTCAGATATCTTTTAACAAACGTAAAACAATCTATCCCAAACAGAGGTTGAAACAGTGGAAATTTCAATGGACTTTGAGATTTGCAAATGTAACAATCACTTACAACCATTATCATTAACAACTTATATCCTTAAGATGAAATGTCTTTCAAGAATGCATTAGGTGGCTCAGTGGCTACTGTCTGTAATCCCAACATGTTGAGAATCCAAGGTGGGAGGCTCCGTTAAACCCAGGAGTTCAAGACCAGCCTGGGCAACACAGGGAGATCTCATCTCTACGAAAAGCGATTAAAATTAGCCCAGTGTGGTGGTGCACACCTGTAGTCTCAGCTACTTGGGAGGCTGAAGTGGGGGTACTGCTTCAGCCCAGGAGGTAACGGCTGCAGTGAACCAAAACTGCGCCACTGCACTCCAACCTGGGCAACAGAGTGAGGCCTTGTCCCAAAAAAACAAAGCATTAGGTGCTCCTTCTGAGCCACTAAAGTATAAGTAATATTATTTTAATATATTTAACTTCACTGCCTTTCCATAGGTTGTAATTAAACCATTCCCAAGATGCAAGTTAAAACATCTGGTTCTTAGAATCACTAGTAAAAATTTCAAATCAAAACTAAGGAAATCCACAGCCATTATTTTGTATAAACATATATTAATACTACTCTATGGCATTACCCACCACTTTAAATATTTATCCCCCTGTGAATGGGATTATAAAGATACCTACTATATCATCTCAGACCAGTAAGAAGTTTAGTAACAACTGCCTCCTAATTTTCATGACCTCCACCTGGCCTATGTAAGAGTAAACTGTGAACCTCTTCCAACAACAGTAGCCTCTACATTTTTCAATCAATTTCACATGAGACTGCCAAGATACTAGTTATCCTGAGAAATGTGTTAAGTTTCCTGACAAGTAAAGCCTGAACTAAGATGTTCCTTAAGGAGTCTAACTCTACAACCTCAGAATTCTTTATTTTATTTTATTTATTTATTTTATTGCATTTTAGGTTTTGGGGTACATGTGAAGAACATGCAAGATTGTTGCATAGGCACACACATGGCAGCTGATTTGCTGCCTTCCTCCCCTTCACCTACATTTCTCCCTATGCTATCTCTCCCCAACTCCCCACCCCTCGTTGTCCCTCCCCTATTTCCCCCCAACAGACCCCAGTATGTGATGTTCCCCTTCCTGTGTCCATGTGTTCTCACTGTTCAACACCCGCCTATGAATTCTTAAGAAACTTAACAACTTCAGAAGTCATCCATTCCCCTCATCCACCTTAGCAACCAAGTGCAGAACCCGGCCCCTCGCCACTAGAGGGGGGTGTTTCTTCTGTTGGTTTCTCTTCCCCCTAATTCGGCTGACCAGAATTTCTGGTTGAACTAGAAATAAGCCTCAAGATCAATATCCTGACCTTTATTTTAATATCGTGTGGCCTTTTCCTTTTTTTCAGGCCTTAGTTAACACTAAAATATAAATTTCAATCCCTAATTATTTGTATTAGTATGCCCATATCATACTCCATTGCCTTTCTACAGAGATTAACAAGCTACACAATTTAGAGACTTTGACATTAGTTCACTGAAGATAATCAGAAAATCCAACCACGTTTGAGTATTTTCTTAAAGAAGGATTTTTTTCATTTGCCAAGTTCATTTGAATCACAATAATACTATTTTAAAAATTAGACATTAGTAACAAACTTTTAAGGAAAAAATATATTAAAGAAACTTGCCCAAAATTTCAGGTAGCAAATGGTTAAGCCATAATGAAGACTCAAATGCCCTGACTTCTAGACCATTTCTGGTTCTATTATTCTATGCCATGAGTGAAAGGTACTGGATGAGAAGACCAAGGGCCGATCTATTCTTCCTTTTTACCATACCATTCTAGAGCAAATAGGTGTATGATTACTCATGTAACTCACTACTGTTCCTGGCAAATACTATACAGCACATCTGCTTAGAATAGTTTCCACTGGCCGCAAAGTGAAATCACAGGTGAGGAGGAGTGGATGAAGGAGATAAGGGGAAAGAGTTGCTAAAGAGAGAATGAAGAGAAGAAAATAAATCTATCAAACAATCTTGAGGTCAGGCATGAGACACAAAATATACAAAAGAGGGGACCAAGATCTAAGCAAGAAATCAGAATAAGAATCAGGAAAAAAAAAGGAATGAACAACAAGTGGCAGCAGTCACACCACCAGATATTCGAACAATCCAAAAGGCTCTGGAAGTGATAGTGAGTGCTGTTTGATTCCTTGCTGCTTCCTGTGAAGAACCCTAGTCTAAGGCAAAGCCCTTTAGAAAAGACAGGGACAAGACCTGGCCAGTTAGAACCTGCATCCGCCTTACGAAGGCAGAAGACATGGGGAGGGAAGAGCCCCAACAAAAAGAAACCTATCCAAATAATATCAAATCCACCTGACGTGAATCTGTTTGGGACAAAGTAGGTATTTCTGGCTGCAAATGACAAATTCCCAGATCATGCTTACTTACACAATGAGGAACTGTATTATCTCACAGAACTGGAAGCTCAGAAGTAAAGCAGACCAAGTACAATACAATCAGCAGTTCAGGAAGGTCATCAAGGGCTCAGGTTTCTTCCATCTCTGTTCTGTCATCGTCTAGATCAGCTGTACCCCAAAGCCAGTTTCCCTCATGGTTCCAAGATGGCTACAGCAATTCTAGCTACCATACTCAAACATAAAATCACAGGGAAACGAGGGATCATCTCTTTTTCTCTCTGTTTAGGACCAAGAAATCCTTTCTCAGAAGCACTCAAGCCCTCTGCAGACTTTTCCTTCATAGCTCATTGGCCAGAATAGGTTACAGGCCATTCCTAACTCTTCCTTGGCAAGGGAAATGGGATTAACCATGACTGCTTAGACTAATCACCTGGAGTGGAATGAATACTGGGGAGTCAATCACCATGACCATACCATGGGCAATTTATAACGAGTATTATTATGACATTGTTTTCACTCCATAACAAATCTACAATGTGATTATGCTGCTTTCATGAGCTTAACTATGAGGCATGTGCTTTGCCTAAGATCCAGATAATTATTCTTTGTTCATATCCCATATTTTTCAACATAAACTTATCTATCAGATAAAAAAATACTTTATTAAAACTTTCTCAGTCAGGCCAGGCATGGTGGCTCACGCCTATAACCCCAGCACTTTGGGAGGCCGAGATGCGAGGGCCCCCTGAGCCCAGGAGTTCAAGCCCAGCCTGGGAAACATAGGGAAACCAGCCTCTACAAAAAAAAAAAAATTAGCTGGGTGTGGTGGCGTATGTCTGTAGTCCCAGCTACCTGAAGCCAGGAAGATCACTTGAGCCGGGGAGGGGTCGCTTGAGCTGGGAGGCTGAGGATGCAAGGAGCCATGATCTTGCCACACTGCAAGCCGGGACAACAGATCAAGACCTTGTCTCCAAAAAAAAAAAAAAAGCCTTTCTTGGTCAAGCCATTGTAAGAAAAAACAACAACTTTAATGTAGCATTTCAGAAGCAAGAGTAGTAATTAGTTTGTCTCCCACAGCAACTATAGTGGATCCAGTCACCTAGAACCCAACCCTGAGAAAGACTTATTAAAGCTGAATCTGGATCCAGTGAGAAATGGTGCCATGACTGATTAGTGAGTCTAGCATGAACTCAGGTTCAGGCACAACACATAGCACGTATTTGCCAACCCTATTTTAGAGAAAATCTCCTAAGAAATTTCCCTCCACTGATAATGGAGTTCTCTGCTGCGATGCCTCTTTATTCTTATTTTAATGAAGACCCAATATAATTCCTCTCAACTCTTCACTCTCCCCATCTAATTTGCATACATATACATATAACATATATATATCAAGCATGAATTCCAAACATTTTTTCATATATAACAGAGAGTTCCACAGGAATTCTGGAACCAGGCCTCTTTAGTAACCATAGAAAGGCTTGGCAGAATGGTTTCATTTACAAAGTGTCTCACTTAAAGCAGGCAGGGGGGTCTCAGGAGCCCAGGCTGGATGCAGGCCTGGGCAAGATTGAGGGACAGAAGGGAAAAGAGAAAGGGAATCTATTCCCAACTAAAGGTGGCCTGGCCCACAGTTGCACAAAGGAATCAAAATCTGATTCTTAACAAAAGTGACTAACCAATAACTGGAGAATGCTTTCATAAATTATGGCAAATTACAAACTGTAGGTAGAGTTTATGTGTATAAAATGCATTTAAAAGGATAGGGAAGAATAACAGTGGTTATTCCTGGGTGAATTAATTTATAGCTTTTTTTCTTTTTTCCTTTTATTCTTTATCTGTATTTTTGTGAATGTCCTGTACTGCACATGCAGTGCCTTTTTAATGAGGGGAAAAGAAAAATAATACAGGAAACATGTTTTTATCTTATCACTGGGTGTTTTTTTGTTCCAATTAACCTCTTACTGCCTTTAAAATTACTCTTGTCCAACTATTCTCCTATTACTGGGGTAGCTAGGTTGCTTTAACATTTTGAAATCACAAGAAATAAAATGCTGCCATAATTGAAAGTTAACTTGGAACTGTAAAAGAAAAAAAACTGGAAAGTCCCTAAAAAATGGACCATAAGTATCTAATCATTATACACTGAAATTACCACCACTCAAAAAGTATTTAACAGGATATTCATTTTGATCAACTCATTGTTTTAACCAAATCACTGTTTCAATAAATAGCTGATTACCAAAACAAATCAGTTAACCAGCTTACTTTCAACTAAACTGTACTTGGCCAAATTGCTTTTGGCCAAAGTAACTTTTAAGTCAAATTGGTACTGGACAAAGAGGGTACTGCCAGCATCAGGGGGAAAGTCTGAAGGCAAAGATAAGAAACAGGATCAAAAGGTAAGGCTCAATAATAAAGAACAGGCAAGATGGCCTGAACAAGTTTAGAAGGGAAAGATGGCCTCGGGCAATGGTTCAAAGTGGAAGGAATGCTTTTATCAAGTAGTTGTAAAACTAGCCCACATAACTTAAGAGAATGCTAGTAAGGACAGGTATCAAGTAAATTCAGTTTCTTGGACACTCTCACCTAGCAGAACAAAGCTAGGGTTTTCCCCAGGTTCCACAGATGAAACAGCATCTGCCTGGGGTTCAAACTGAGGAAGAATGTTTCCAAAATCATTCACTCACAGCCTCACTTTCCAAGTAAATGAGTTCTGGAGCTGGCCATTCCATCATGGGGAATCCAATACCACCTTTTTGGCATTTTATGGTTCCCATCTCAAATTACAGAAAGTAAAATCTCATGCTGTCAGACAGAGCAGAGGTAGCAGATGACAGTAATTTGCATGGAGGAAAGCAACCCAAATTGGACTGCCCGTAGAGTAAGGGACCCAGGTAGTACACCTTTAGCTTCTGGAATAACTGGTCACCATGACTAGAGAGAGCCCAAAGACATCTCAAGTTTGAACAGTCTTCTAACGAATCTGATTGATTACAGTTAGGATTTCTTTTTAACCAATTATTGCTGAATGGAAAATCCTGGAGAGTCTTCTGAGTAGCCTGTATTCATTCCAACATTAACTGGCTGCCAGGCTGCATGCGGTGTTGCTGAGGAAAGCAGGGAGGCAGCAGGGAGAAAGACATCTCTGCCACTGAAGGTGTTCTACAGGAAGGAAAGCAGAGAATTGTATTCATATTCAGACACAGCAGAGTAGGTGTGGAAAAAAAAAAAAAAAAAGAGGAGATGAATCAGTCTTGTTTTGAGTAAGAAGCAAAATAGCATAGAGGTAGACTATTCACAAATGGTGTTGAGACAACTGCGTAGCCATTTGGAAAAAAATAAAGTTGGACCCACCTCTCATACCATACACCAGGAAAAATGGATCAAAAATTTAAATGTAAAATAGAAACGATAAAAGTAGTAAAGGCCAGCATGAGGGAATTCTTTCATAACCTTGGAGTGGAGCAGGTTTCTAACTATGACTAAATCCAGAAGTCATAAAAGACTGACAAATCCAAGTACATTTAAAAAAAAATCTACGTAGCAAAAACATCATAAGCAAAGTTGAAAGACAAATGACAAACTATGGGGTAATATGCTGCAACTCATATAACAAAGGGCAAATCTCCATATTATAAACAGCAACTACAAAGTGATTTTTCAACCACCCCCGCCTCCCAAAATAGGCAAAGGATATAAGAGACACTTCACCAAAAGGAAATATAAATGTCTCTTAAGCATATGAAAAGATTTCAAACTTACTCATGAGAGAAAGAAATTAAAGTTACACTAAGATAACATTTTCACCAACCAGACTGGAAAAAACCTAAGGTTAAATAATACATTGTTGGAAAGAATATGGGTAATCAGGCAGTTGCCTATATTTCTAGTGGAATGTAAACTCTACAACCTCTAAGGAGAGTAATTTGGCAGTACCTGTCCAACTACTATGATATATACCCTCTGGCCCAGTAATTCAATTTCTAGGAATTTACCCTACAAATATATTTTCACAAGTATAAAATAATCTATATAACAAAAGCATTTATTGTAGCATTACTTGTAACTTGTATCCCTCAATTTCTAGGAATTTACCCTACAAATATAGTTACATGAATATCAAGTAATCTATATAACAAAAGTATTTATTGTAGCATTACTTGACACAGCAAAAGACTGAAAACTTCCCAAACGTCCATCAATTTGGGCTGGCTAAATAATGATATATTCACAAAATGACATGAAGAGATATCCAAGATACATTATAAATGAAATAGATCTCAGATATTTTTCCACTGTTAAGAACTCCAAGATAACACTGTTAAGTGAAAAAGACAGAACAACACGTGTCGGCTTCCATAGGTATAAAAAAGGAAAGGGAAACAGAATTTATATTTGTACCATCTTGGAAATGCATTAAAAAACTCTGGAAGGATCTCAGCACTTTGGGGGGCTGAGGCAGCCAGATCACTTGAAGTCAGGAGTTTCAGACCAGCCTGGCCAACATGGTAAAACCCCATCTCTACTAAAAATACAAAAATTAGCCAGATGTAATGGCATGCGCCTATAATCCTAGCTACTTAGGAGGCTAAGGCAGGAGAGTCACTTGAACCCAGGAGGCAGAAGCTGCAGTGAGCCGGGATTGGACCACTGAAGTCTAGCCTGAGCAACAGAGAGGGACTCTGTTTCAAAAAAAAAAAACAAAAAAAAAAAACCTCTGAACCTCTGGAAGGATGGTCATTTAGTATGGGACAAAAGTACACCTCTCATTTCTAAATGGTTTGTCATCTGAATAATGTAAATGTATTATCTTGTCAAAAATTAAATCTTAAAATGTTTAAATAAGTAGATATAAGTTGAGTTCCTAGTTAATACCCTACATGTGAGCCTCTCAGTCTATGGATGATAGATAGTAGACAAGTAACTATGAACTTAGAAGCCTTGAATAGTAGCATCCAGAACTGGAAAGCAAAGTGAGGATTACAGTTGGAAATCACGTAACTAGAGGTGAGGAACTCACTGATGAATAGGTTATGTATTCGCCCAGGCAGCGATAGTGAAGAAAAGAGAAAACACAATCTTCTGAAAGTATCACAGCAAACGTGGCGTATCAAAATAAAGAGATAAGCCAGAGATTAATTCCTGAGGGTGTCTGGGATCAAAAGGTGAGGTTTAACAATTCCTTAGGACACCTGAACTGGTTCTCAGTTCAAATACAGATGTTACAGAGTGCTACAACTCAGGGGTACTTCACTCAATCTGGGCAACCAGAAGTGTCTGTAGACTCGGTGCAATGGTGGAAGAGAGTAGTGTGGTAGCAGTAGCACAGTGACATATCCTCCTCTCTTATACCTAATCCCTGAGTAAAACTATCCCAGAAAAGTTCTAAGGCCATGGGGCTGGTTAAGATAAAGAAAACGAATACTCTGGATAAAGCTTCCTGAAAACTGCTTACGTTCATTCATCAAATATTTACAGAGCACCACTCCTCCTCTTAACACTTATTCTTAGCATGCCAAGAACTGCTAAGTACTCAATAAGTTCACCCCAAAGAAGATTCATCCCAAAGAATACATAGGTCCAAGATAATTGAAACAAAA